>NC_068982.1:112949234-112972466 GCF_001194135.2 Octopus bimaculoides
TGTATGTATGTATATATGTATGTATATGTAAGTGTGTGTATATGTTTTTGTGTCTGTGTTTGTCCTCCCAACATCGCTTGACAACCAATACAGGTGTGTTTACGTCCCTGTAACTTAGCGGTTCGGCATAAGAGACCGATAAAATAAGTACTAGGCATACAAATAATAAATCTTGGTGTCGATATGCTCGACTAAAGGCGGTGCTCCATCATGGCCGCAGTCAAATGACTGAAACAAGTAAAGAATAAAAAAATATTTACTTCTAAGTATTATAATATATATATAATATGAAATATGTATTTTGCTTCTAACCTCCTAACACGTTTGTGCTTCATTTAATCTCATGGTTAGATTTTAACATCATTTCAAGCTTAGTATCCTGTTAACCTTTCCTTTCAACTTGATATTTTCAAATGCTTTCTTTAGTATTTAGTTTGTCTTTGAGTGAATTTTATTGTCATTTTCTTATATTTTAGTATTTCGTTACTCTTTTATTTCATCCTATTGTTAATGTCTTTTATTCTTTCATTTAAACTTACTTTTAACATTTTCTAAATCATCAGTATTTTAATAGTCTTAGAAGTAACCTTATGCGAAACTTTTTTCTAAGATTACTTCCTTCATATCTTACATCATCAGTTTTCAAAACCTTTAATGTAATCACGAAGACATGCACTTTTCAACTGTCGCTCATTTTACTTTTTGTCTTTTCGAAGAGGTTATATGTAGTACTTTCAATCTTCTGTCATCGTTTCTCCACTCTGTCTCTCCTCCTCTCCCCCCTCTCTCTCTCTCTCCACTCTCTCTCTCACTGTATACACACACATATATACACACACACACATATATACACACACAAACACACACACACACAAACACAAACACAAACACAAACACACATATATACATACAACACGTACACATACAACTGAACGTACAAATAAGCAGCATGCTTTAATCAGTATGTTGAACCGACGTGTTTGGTTATGAATAAGTAAACAAAACTAAGAATATGCCTGAATATAAAGCATGACACATTAAATTGAGACAGATAACAACACAAAAGCATGCCAAAAACTTGTACCACCATCCACTACACGACACACATAATAAAGCAAAAGAACTAAATATTCCATCCAAACACCAATCACAACCTGAAACGCCTCATCGTGTGCTCACACTTCATAAATCTTACGAATCATTTGGTCACAGTTACATTCCCAACACTAATTTTAGGTTAATAATCAATTTAGAGATTTCACTGAGTTTAATTGTCAAAAGTGTTCTCTTCACAATCAGCCGTAAGATTAGAAACGCTGTTATTCAGAGCTTCAGAAGTATAGAAAACAAATCATTCTGCTAATTCACCCAGTTCAATATAGTTGATTTCTATGCACCGCTAGCTCAACTTTTTCTGAAAACCTTAGAATTTGAGAGACGTTAACCATCGTTAAAAGCATCGAGCCCAAGATGATAATGAAATTTTAGAAGTTTCTCTTTGAGTATGACAATTCTTACTGAGTAAAATATGAGAGTGTTTTTTCAGTCGATATTTCAATCGGAAACGATAAATATGTAGATGCGTATATATATATATGCGTGTATGTATGCATGCATGCATATATATATGCGTTGTGTGTGCATGTATGTAAAGAAAGTGCGCTGTTTTTTATAACCACACTCTCTCCAACATTATAACCAATAAACAGAAATGTATTATCTAATACTCATCTTCATTGCATTCTATTACCTTTCTTTCGAAGTATTTTTTTTCTTTTTTTTTCTTTTTTGTTTTCTTTTAGAATAATTCACCTGAATAATGGATCTTCTTGAAGACATAAAGGCTTTCACTACTTCATGGCAAAAAGAGACATGCAACATAGAGAAACATAATAACGATCAAAACGAAAATGGAATATAATAACAAAAATGACAAAATAGATGCTAAATAAATCATTGTAAAAGTCGCAGGTGGATAGAAAATAGAAAATCCTGTGCAAGGAAAAATAATTTTTTAGAAGAAAGAAACTATGAGGAGAATTTTTGTAGAACCTTGAAGTATACTCCCATTTTTATAATTCGATTAATGGAAAAATGAGATGTCATTATGATAAAAAATTTTCTGTACCTATAGAATATCAAAGTTTATTGTTGATGAGTAAATTTGAGAAAATTGCTTTCTAAAATTCGATCATTACAACATAATAGACGTGCTCTTTTCAGCTTCAGCAGTTAAACAGGCAAATAGAATTAAGCAAGAAAACTAAATTATTATTATTTCTTTGAGAATTGTCAATGACAATGGAACCTATTTACATTTATAACTACGGGCATGCAGTTTGTTTTTGGTTAATGCGCAGTTATATATGCGTATGTGTGTGTGTGTGTGTGTATAAATATATACATACGAACTCACTCACATGCACACACACATCTGTACATATATATGTATGGAAGCAATCAGTTTCACACATATCCTTATTCATAATCACACACAGATACACGTATATGTTATCGAAGCACGGACTTGTACTTATGGATGTGTGTGTGTGTGTGAATATGCGTTAATGCATTTCTCAGATGCCTTATCAGTAAAAGAGGTTTTATAATTCCTTCTGATATGAATGCGTTAAAAAAAAATCATGCTGTTTGATCAATATATTCTAGGATGAACCTAGGTATCAGAATCTTAAGCGTAGTTATTTCTAAGCTAATATCATATATTGTTATCATAGCTGAAAAATGAGTGCAAGATTGTTCGTTGTTCTTGAATATAAAGCGCACACTTTTGCCAAAATCTCTGGAGAATAAGGAATATAAACAGTTCCTTTCCAATAGTAGACTCAGACTCAGGGGCAGCTGTTGAAAAACCATTAATTTATCTTCTCTAATTCAAAAGCTCATAATAAAATATAACATACAATCATCGGTACCTCCAGATGCATGTGATATATATAATGCAGTGCTCCAGCATGGCTGCAGTCTATATATATGTGGTAGAATTCGGGTGAAAACCTCGTAATGTGCACTTAAAAACTCTTATACCGTTACCACTTGATATCTTGCAGTAGTGTGTATTCCAGGGTTGCATACGCATGCGGAACTTCCCTTCATGTGAGATTATTACAAGGATAATATAAAAGTATAGAGGATAACAGGTTTTAATAGTAAATCACAACATTTTTTTCTGCACCGCAGACGGTTGTAACAAGAACAAATTCAGTAACATTATCAGCAAGAACATCAATATTAATCCACATATTTAGTTCACGTTGGATGCTAAATAGCAAATCATTATTTTCAGACTAAACAGGCTAGGTATAGATAGCAAGAGTAAATTATGTCTACTCCACGGATATTTACATGACATATCTATGCTAGAAGCACCAGAATGTATACGTGAGATCCTCATCTGCTCTCCACACGATTGATGGACTTTTATGACACATGTTTTTGAGAAATATTATTCCAATATCGTATGAGGTTTTCAAACATACCTTAATGTGAGGAAATCAACCTACTTAGCAGAGTTATTAAAACGACTCTGTGCAGTAAAACTGGGTAATCGATAGGATAGTAATCATACAGTGATCTGAACTGTGACCCCGACTACCCAGCAAAAATATCTTGAATTTATGCTGTGATCTCGAAATTAATATCTAACTATACATACTTATTGCTTTACTTGAAATAGAGGTATCATAACAGGTGTTTTATTAATTTAAGTATGTTTAATTATATATCATAGCTCTAGTTGTTCGCCATTTTTCTTTTCTTGTGTAGTGATGTTGAATACATATCAAACACCTTACAGCTATTAGTGCTTAGCGAAGAGAAAGTGTTCTTATGAGAAAAGCTGTATAAGTTGTACTCATTTCTTCCAAGTTGGAATGTCACTTGTTTTCTTTTCAAAAGAATTGTGTCATTATGATGTATAATTCGGTCAAAGGTACTTAGCTTTGCGTGGTTAGTATTCAGAACTAAATGCAATAAATTCAATACCTTTTAATTCGTCACTGAAAAAGAACAAGCGATATATTAATGGTTAAATATATTTTCTGTGAAGAACATCAAAAAACTTAATATGCTGCGACAGAAATCCATTCTGATTTTTCCTATATATTACTTATATTTGCATGTCGTTCTCAAATGTCGTTGGTTATTGGAACATACTTAATTTCAGATATTGGCCTCGTGACCTACGATTACTGATGTCATGCCGATCATTTTAAAAGAATATTTTGGCTTCTAACTCAGCTGACTTGTCTATGTTTACTTGTTATTAAGAGAGAGTCCTTATAATTTTCTGATTATGTGTAACTATAATTTGATATAACTAACTAGTATATAATCACATAACATCAGAGGCTTAATGTTTTAATTATGGGAGACGTTATGTCAAGTGCTTCTACAATATTTGGACATATTGAAAAGAATTTATGATGAATGCAAGAAAGGAATTATTTTTACTCTGAGAACATAATTTAAGTTGTGGGATTTATAAACGAGGATGCAAATTACCCATGTCACAAAAATAAACGCTGTTTAAAAGAATACGATGAGCATTTTACGTAGAAGGCCACATGCGTTTGGTAAGGGGCGCTATACGTTTACAGGGATTGCAATAGTCAACAGGCACATATTTTATTGTTTGCAGAAGTTGAGAAGCAAAAATGACTTAGATTTGAAAGTAAAAGCATAAATAGTTGTAATTCACTATCACAATTTATGCAATTGTTGAGATTCGTCGCCATTTTTCTTCTTATGATTGTATTTGTAAAATTATATCGATAGAAATGTGGTTCACATAACGCGTCGTTATTAAAGAACGATTATAACATAACATACATTTAAAATATATCTAAATATAATACATTAAAATATAATTGACTAGAACATTTATGGTTCAATTAACACCAATTCAGAGTTTTATGAATATATCTTTTCACGTTGCCGTCTTAAAAGCAAGTGAGATTTCAGAATATAGTGAAGTTTATTCTTTAAAATATAAGTGAAGAATATCAGTTCTCTTTCTTTTAGGTTAGCATTCCATTGTCGTATTTTATAGTGTTGCAATTTACATTGAAGCTTGAAGCATTTATTGAATACAGTCACTGAGAAAATACTTAGAACATTCATTTATCACATTTAAAGAAACCTCCAGTTTTACCAGAATATTAACGAATGTTTTGCCACACATACAAAAAAAACAAAAAACAGCGGCGTGAGGTGCATATTTGCTGCCAAGTCAATACTTACAAGAAAGTTCCAATTATAACCTCGAAAAATGCGTGAAACCTTAATTTAATACAAGACAATGACTGAGTGAAATCTCAATGTTATACAAAACGATGACTGAGTTTCTGCAATGTGTTCATGGGATCTGCTATAAATCATATAAAAGTGACCACATATACGTGAAAGCACGCAGAAGAAAAGGATATATTGAATAATATATTTCAAGATATAATTTTTCTCGAAAAAATATAGCTTGGTCAGGGTTGGTACGTGTTTCATTATATTTGTGCTCAATACGCTATCAGTTTCTTTATAATTCCCAGTATTTTACTACAAACATTTTCTAGCTATTATTGAAACATAGAATATTGGATTAAACAGTTAGCATAAAATATCATATATGTTACTTAAAAGATTTGTAAAATATCATCACATTTATAAAGATTGCTCTTAAAACCTAGAAAAGATTATTCAAATTTGATTAAATATCTATTCTTCAGTTTAAGTGAATCAGGAATTATTAAGAATATATATAGGTAAAAATATAGTACCCACAAGAGTTGTTCTATTCCAACAATGAGATCTTCACTTACATAATTAAAGAACATACCTGCAAACATGATACATGGCTACGCACTATATGAATATCTATAGGATGGAGAAGTATGTAAAAAGTAGTGCCAAGAAGTGAGAACAATATGTAAGTACTCAGGTTTCAATGTCATTTCACGCGACCACAGACCTGTGGAGTAAGGTATCTCAATATATACTCGAAGGAAAAATATTATGTAGAACAAAATAACATTATGCATCTATACATTTCTTGCAAACTTTAAAACTGGACTACTGATCTTAATATTACATCACAGTTTTATGGTTATCCTTTTACAATTCGAGAAGATAGCTACAGAATGCCTACTGAACAAATGATCGTTAAGCGTTTACACCACGAAAATACGACGGAAAATGTCAATAATGTCACTTATCTTAAAAGGATATTATACGTGTTATCAGTAGCTTTCCTAAAATATCATTGAGGTACTACCATGGAACGGGATCTTATTGCTAAAACAATGTAAAATGATATTCATGGAAAATAGTATCCGGGATGATAAACGTTTGTTTTCCCCTGATGCTTGGTACATACCTCTATTTCAGCATTGAGGATATTAGTTGAGCGTTTTCACAAACAGTTCCACCAAATAATAGAAAACACACACACAAACAAACAGTTTAATATAGTTCTTTGGATCAGAAAATAAATATTAATACAGTAATATTGTTTAGTAGCCTGGCAAATTTGAACATTTCATTAAAATTACTGAGAGAGAGAATGGATATGAATAAATTATAAAAGGTACAGCTTTTCTTGACACATTATGAATTTACAAACTTACTGAACAGGATACTTAATACAGTTCTATATTTAAGAGATGATGAATTATGTACGTTATTTGCATTATTTACATTTGACGGATACTTGTCCTCATCTTGTTTTGTTGTTAACATAACGTTTCGGCTGATATACCCTCCAGCCTTCATCAGGAGGTGTCTTGGAGAAATTTCGAACCTGTGGGATGAAGTTAAAATAATTGACAGAGAACATCATTGGAAAATACGAAAACTAAAAGAAGTAGCACATATGCTAGGACACAACAACCTCACAAGCAGACCGAGTGCCGATATAACAGCATATGGGAACCAGTATTAAGGAATGATAGGAAAATATTAGATTTATAAGGCCTAAAAATTCACTCCATAATTTCCCACGGGCATATGGTGTAGTGGTTAAGAGTGCGGGCTACTAACCTCAAGATTCCGAGTTTGATTCCAGGCAGTGAATAATAATAATAATAATAATAATAATAATAACATCGAAAAATACCTTAGGAACGAGAACCCAGGTTCAAAATTTCCCCAAGACACCAGACGAAGGCTGGAGGGTATATCAGCCGAAACGTTGTGTTAACAACAAACAAGATGAGGATAAATATCTGTCAAATGTAAATAATGTAAATAGTATCAATAAGGATCCTTAATATTCACTTATTTTTCGATATATTTAAACAAAATACTTCATTTTCTCTTGCTTTTCGACATATTTAGATGAACGCCGATATCACTTATATTTTTACATATTTAGATGAACGCTGATATCAATGCTAGAATATGAGTTTAGAAGATCGCAGGTTGAAAGTATAAGCTGTACATGAACACGTGTTTCTTTTACCCGGCCGCGAAATTTTTTTCCCCAACAAGAGTTCTGGACCCCAGTTATGAACTTATTTGTATACAGCCAATCAGAGCTCAAATACCACCTAGTCACGAAAACACTCTGGTTGAGTTCAGTGTAAAATGTGCGTTATAGCCAAATCTAACTGTTCTAAACGGGCTTATAGGCGTGACAAATGTGAAATTTAGTGTATAAAGTGAATAGAGAACTCCTCACCGATGATGCCATAAGTGTTGCCAATTTGCATAATTTACTAAAAGATGTAAATGTGTGTAGTTTCCTAATTTTTTTACTGACTATGTTCATTCTTAATTTAAAATGTTGGTGTTGATCTGGAAATATCGTAATCAATACAGCGTTGTGCCGTACTGCGCCCTCCTTATATATATCAATGGGTACATGCAGTATCACTAATTTCAGTCTGAGCGTAGGTGCCTAATGTTAGCTCCATATAGAGATGGTGTTCAATTGATCTATGAGGACGGTGTGGGGGTAGATGTGGTGCTTATGTGAGACCTATGTTGTACTCACAGAGTGACATACACCATTCTATGCCTGACTGGCTGTACTGTAGTAGTATACAGTATGTCGATTTTCAAGGTGAGCTGTGATTGGCTGTATGCAAATGAGTTCATTACTGGGGTCCGGAACTCTTGTGGTAAAAATTTCGCGACCGGGTAGCGAAATTTTTCCTTACGAGAGTTCCGGAACACGGTAATGAACTCATTTGCATACAGCCAATCACAGCTCATAGTGACCTTGTTGTTAAGTTAACAAACACACTCTACCAAGTAAACTCAAGACGAAGAACGGTGTTATAAGTCGACCAATCACCAAGTTATGTCTGATTTTAGGAGACAAATAATTTGATGGATTCGCATCTATACTTATTATCGGATTTTGTTAAGCCTCCATATGGTAAAGATGTCGATGGGAAAAGAGTGGTTAGATAGCAACTTACTGTTTTCCAAAGTAAACAACAACACAAACAACTACGCAGAGGCAGCCATGGTTGAAACAAGAACAAGAACGACAAGCATTCTTAAAAGAGAAAAGAAGCATGATCATTCCTTATCCAAAAGCCCTTTTCTTATCGCCCATCACTTGTTATGCGCTGATAAATTAGTTTGATGGTTGAGCTCTGATTGGCTGTGTGTAAATGAGTTCATAAGTGGAGGCCGAAACTCTCGTGGGAAAGAAAATTTCGCTACTCGACTTCCCTTTTTAATCATTCTAGTAGCATTTACTTTGCTGCTCTATTCAATTTCCTCTAACCGCTACAAATGCAACGAATTTTAGTGTATAGTATATATATACTATACACTAAAATTCGTTATACCATATAATATGTTTTTGTGTGTACATATATACATCCATAAATAAATGCATACAATTGTGTGTGTGTTTGTGTGTGTGTGTGTGTGTGTGTGTGTGTGTGTGTATGTGTGTGTGCGTGTGTGTGTCTTTGTGTCTGTGTTTTCCCCACACGCATACACACACGTTTGACAATCGGTGCTGGTGTGTTTACGTCTCCGTAACTTTTAGTTTTGATGTCAAAATTGCAAAGTGTTAGCATCCTATAATTCTGCTTGTCATTCAGTTAGTAAGTCAGCACGTGCATTGCGATCTATTGGGCAATTATCATAAAAAATTGGCAGAATTTTTAACATGTCGGGCAAAAATGCCTCTCGGCACTTTTTCCGGCTTTACATGCCTGACTCAAATCATAGCAAGATCGACTTAGCTTTTTATCCTTTTATGGTCGATAAAATAAGAACTAATCAGGCACTGGGGTCGAGGTGATTCATTAATCCATCACTCGCAACACAGAAAATTGCTGGCCTTGTGCCAATGATAGGAAAAATTATATCTCCTTCATTACAATTAGAAATGCTGCTCTCTGGCTGGTTTCTTATTCGAAAGGATATTGAATAGTGGAATAGTGAAATTCATGCTTCAGAATATATTGAACACATTACCACGATTCGTCGTCAGAAAAGTTAGAACGCAAAATCAAAATGACAGCAAATTTAGTAGAATCCAGTTTAAATGTACGTGTTTGTGAAATTATTTAACAATGTATCGCCATTATAAATAGGGAAATCAGTCGCAAGGGTTATATGTACTGTTGCGTCTATTTATTTCCTTCTCCATGAATACGTTGTTTTGCAACCGTGCTTACCTTAACTCTTTTAATAGAGCTTTATTATATATTAATGCACTGAATATTGGATATTCTTTTTGCAGTTGTTTATAACTGTCTCTAACATTAGATCAATGGAAACAACATTCAATCATGAAAACAGATAGGAAAATAATTTTCAGTGTATGACTCTCTTTCAGTTCAGTAATTTGACATATTTAACCTCTCCGGTCTTTGTATTGATTGTAGCAACTGTATAACAGCCAGTCATTTTGTTTTGAAAAACCGGCGTTAGCTTGGTAATGTACCGAAACAGAAATTAAAGTAACAAATACTTTTATTACTATTTTATCTAATATTGTGCTTCTTTCAGCAGTAAACAGTAAAGTTACTTTCAACTTACAATTTCGACATGTCACCACACTCAAATTAATTTTTACTATCATTTGATACTAAAAATAAATCTCATAAGGTAGTAACTAAGTCTGCTTTGAATTACTATTGAATTGATACATCACGATGTAACAGACATCATTATCATTCGCTTCTTATTTTTTCTTTCTTTCTTTTTTTTTCATCATTAACATCATCAAAACAGCCGTTACCACTAACATGGCAACTACTGTCATTGTCGTCACCGTCAGCATCACCGTCGTTGTTATGATGGTTGTCAACACCACATCATCATCATTATTATTATAATCATTATTGAATGAGAGAGCAGTGCATGCCATCAAAGAGACACCGAGGTACAAATAAACGAAGCTCAGTATACTTATTATGACTTCCCGTTTGATAGAGGAAAGCACATGCATCACAAACATAAGTGCACACCATGGTGATGTCATATCAAGATAAACAGCGCATGACCTTGCAGGTGACGCCAAGTTAGAATTTTCTTCCGCTCGAGTAGACCATCCCGCTGAAAAGGTCCCTGAATAAGGTTTATTTTAAGGATGATGAAGGAAACACATGTTTCCAGAGGTGAAATATTCAAACCCCAAAGAATTCCTCTCAACACATGCTCTCCCACTACTTCTGTCGTGATCAGAGATGCATATATCGTCAACCACTAAGGGACATGCCCAACTGGTTATGGTCAAGCAACTGGCAAGCAAATCTGTGGTACTGAGCAGAATATTTGATGAAGCGCATATTTTACACCAAGACAAAACATGTATCATACATGATAACACTTCCAGTCATTTACGATCAGAAGACATGAGAGCCAGTACCTGGTATTGCATAGCAAAGTGACATTGGAGGACAAATATACACATCATGACTACTCGTCTGATAAGGACATCTGCTCTATTGGTTATTATCAAGCAAGTGACAAGCAAATCTGTATATTGAGCAGGAGTGTAGGACAAAGACCTCCTAAGACAAAAGACACAGGAGCAAAAGCTCCTGGGAAAAAAGCCCCATAGTTAAAGTGTGAAGGTGGACAAAAGCCCCACGAACAAAAGGCCCACGGTTATATTCTTCGATTATTTTTCCGTTCTTTTTTTTTTCACCTTTTACGTGTTTTAGTCATTATATTGAGTCCACGCTGAGGCACCGCCTTGAAGAATTTTTAGTTGAACGTATCGACCCCAGAACATTTTTTTTACCTCTTATTACTTGTCGCAGTTATTAGACCGCGACCATGCTGGGGCACCACATTCAAGAATTTTTAGTCGAATGTATCGACGATAGAATTTTTTTATTTTCACTTGTTGCAGTTATTAGACTGCGGCTATTCTGGGGCACCACCTTGAAGAAATTTTATTCGAATGTAACAATCCCAGAACTTTTTTGAATGATTTTCAACCTGCGCATAAAGTTAAGCCTAGAAGGTATCTCCACATGCTAGAAATAACAGCCAAATCTCTTGAATTTTTTTTATAACCCCTTCGTTTTTTTTTTATTTTCTAAAAATCTTTTCATTTGTTTCAGTCATTGGACAGCGGCGATGCTTGGGCCCCAGCTTGAAGAATTTTTGGTCGTAGTAAATTCAGCATTTTAAAATATAATACTTAAAGTCTTTTGTTTTCTTCTCTTATCACTTACAGATTAATGAGAATAAATTGACCTTTTGAACTTTCTCCGGCCGTTGAAGTTCTAACAGAATTATGGCGCCGAATGGCAGTCATTCAAACGCACTTCTTGCTGTTTTTATGTTTTAACAAATTTCCTGAAGTAAATTCTTTCCCGTTTGTTAGAATTCAAACAATACGTACATTGATTAATAAAGAGTCCTGTGCTCTGTTATTTTATTATTGATGTTATGGTTGATTTATTTTCATTTTAAAATTATAAAATTATGCTAAACACTTGGAAAATAATTGTAACACACGGAACATACCATTGTGAGGGTCATAGATGTTTTGTCACCGATTTACGATTGAATATATTTTGTTAACTTAAAAATTGGATTTTGGAAAATAATTTTATTTTTACAACAACAATTTCTGTTTTGTTTACTTGAAATTATAACAGAAAATTTTGTAATATTTACCTACTATTTCTAGCATGTGCAGGGACATTTTAGGCTTAACCCTATGTGCTTGTTGAAAATCACCTAAATAACATTCTGGGGTCGATATATTCGACTAAAAATTCTTCAAGGCGGTGACCCAGTATGGCTGCAGTCCAGTAACTGGAAGAAGTAAAAAAGATTTTTTGAAAATATAAAAAAAAGAACGAAGAATAACCAAAAAATATTACCGGAGTAGGAGGGTTATAAAAAATTTCAAGAGATTTGGTTCTTATTTCAAGAGATTTGGTTCTTATTTCTAGCATGCTTAACTACAAGCCTTAGTTGAAAATCATCTAAAAAATTTCTTTCATGCTTCTATACTGAATACCAGAGCCCTCATTTATTCCGAGGTATTTGTATGTTTGTTCCTGCTCGAGTTCTTTTATAACTGTATCAACTTCTAACACCATTGAATGTGAAGTCTTCAATTTCCCTTTCTGGAAATTGACTTTGGCACATTTATCAAGACCAAATTCCATCCCGATGTCATCACTAAATGCTTTCCCAGTACGTAGTAGTCCTTCAAGCTCATTATCGTCTTTGCCATAGAGTTTTATGTCGTCCATATAAAATATACGACTTATTTTCTTGTCACCAATTTTATACCCATATCCAGTTCTGTTAAGTTCACTTGTAAGAGGTATTAGGGCTGTGCAGGAAATTAAAGGTGAAAGTGAGTCACCTTGGAAAATGTCACAGTTGATATTAATATTTTTGTGGTCAGTCCTCCATTAGAGTGGCATAATTGGTGATTCGTATTCCACGCTGATATGTTGTGCTTCAGGAAGTTTGAAATTACATGAGAAATTATTTTTATATGGCTGTAAAGAACCCAGAATTCTTTTTTAAGCTCGAACAAAATCATTTTTATTTTTATTTTTGTTGCAGTTATTAGACTGCGGCCATGATGAAGCACCACCTGGAGGAATTTGTAGTCGATTGTATCGACTCCAGAATTTTTTAAGATGATTTTCCACCAGGGCATGAAGTTAAGCATAGAAGTTCTCTTGACTTGCTAGAAATAACAGCCCAATCTCTTGAATCTCTTTTATAACCCGCCCCCTCGGTTATATTGTTTGGCTACTCTTCGATCTTGCTTATTTTCTAAAAAACCTTTTTACTTGTTTCAGTCACTAGACTGCGGCCATGCTGGGTCACCGCCTTGAAGAATTTTTAGTCGAATGTATTGACCCCAGAATCATTTTAAGTGATTTTCAACCAGCACATAATGTTAAGCCTAGATGGTGTCTCCACATGTTAGAAAAAATAGCTAAGTTTTCTAAATTTTTTTTTTATAATTTCACGTAAACAAAACGGAAATCGCGGTTATAAAAAAAAATATATTATTTCCCAAAACGCCAATTCTTAAGTAAACAAAATATATTCAATCGCAAAACGGTGTTAAATCATCTATGTCCCTCACAATGGTATGCTCCGTGTGCTTCAATTATTTTCCTCGGTTTTAGAATAATTTTAAAGTTTTAAATTAAAATAAATTAACTTTAACATCAATAACAGAATAACCGAACACAAGACACTTTACTACTAATATTGTCTGAATTCTAACAAAAGGGAAAACATTTACTTCAAGAAATGTGTAGAAACATAAAAACGATAAGAGGGACGTTTGAAGGACTAAAATGAAAGTAGATATTACACATGTTTCTGAGATGTTTTCTCTTTACAAAACCAGAATGTCATTTTTATGGAGAAACATCCATCTTCCTATTTAGGCAAACGATAAGTAGTACGTTTCAATGACTAGCCTCGTGTCAGACATTCAACGGTCGGAGAAAGTTCAAAAGGTCAACTCATTCTCATTAATCTATAAGTACTGAGAGAAGAAAACAAAGACTTTAAATATATATTTTAAAATGCTGAGTTTTCTGCGACCAAAACTTCTTGAAGCTGGCGGGAGAATGTACGAAAAAAAAAACAATAACAGACGAGGACAGGTGGTGTAAACAACAAAAGGATGTATTAGTATGACGCTCGGGAATACGGAAAGTCTTTAACGTTTCAAACTACGCTCTTCAACAGAAAGAATACGGAGAAAACAAGGAGAAAAACACGGAGAAAAAAAATTGAATGGTATTGGTCAACGGTCTATCATAGCCCCAGCATGGATGTAATCCAGTGACTGAAACAAGTAAAAAGATTTTTAGAAAACAAAAAAGCGAGTGAGTTATAAAAGTATTTCAAGAGATTTGGATGTTATTTCTAGCATCTGGAGATTTCTTCTAGGCGTATCTCCCAGAATGTCTTTTAAATTATTTTCAACTGGCGCATGAAGTTAAGCCTAGAAGGTATCTCAACAGGCTAGAAATAACAGCCAAATCCCTTGATCGTTTTTTTATAACACCCTCCATTTTTTTTCGTTTTCATTTTCTAAAAATCTCTTTACTTGTTTCAGTCATTAGACTGCGGCCATTCTGGGGCGCTGGCTTGAAGAATTTTTAGTCGCGAAAAATCAGCGTTTTAAAAAATATATTTAAAATCTGTTTTCTTCTCTCGGCACTTACAGATTAATGAGAATAAGCTGACCTTTTGAACTTTCTCCGGCCGTTCAAGGTCTAATAGAATTATGGCGCCGAAGGCTAGTTATTCAAACGTACTTCTTATCGATTTTATGTTTCTACACATTTCTTGAAATAAATGCTTTCCCGTTTGTTAGAATTCAGACAATATGTACGTTGAGTAGTAAAGTCTTGTGGTTTGTTATTCTATTCTACTTACTCTTTACTCTTTTACACGTTTCAGTCATCTGACTGCGGCCATGCTGGAGCACCGCCTTTAGTCGAGCAAATCGACCCGAGGACTTATTCTTTGTAAGCCTAGTACTTATTCTATCGGTGGCTTTTGCCGAACCGCTAAGTTACGGGGACGTAAAAACACCACCATCTGTTGTCAACATATACACACACATACATATACATATACATATATACGACGAGCTTCTTTCAGTTTCCGTCTACTAAATCCACTCACAAGGCTTTGGTCGGCCCGAGGCTATAGTAGAAGACACTTGCCCAAGGTGCCACGCAGTGGGAATGAACCCGGAACCATGTGGTTGGTAAGCAAGCTACTTACCACACAGCCGCTCTTGCGCCTACTAATTTATTTTCGATTGAAAATACTTTGTTTACTTAAAATTTGGAATTTTGGAAAATAAATTTATTTTTACAACTGCGATATCCGTTTATGTTTATGTGAAACTATAAAAAAATAATAATTTGGCTGTTATTTCTAGCATATGGAGAGACCTTCTAGGCTTAATTTCATGCGCTGGTTGAAAATCATTTCGAAAAATTCTGAGGTCGATATATTCGACTAAAATTTCTTCAATTTGGTACTCCAGCATGGCCGCAGTCTAATGACTGAAACAAGTAAAAGGTGAAGAAAAAATAATAATCAAAAAATATAACCGTGGGGCTTTTGTCCACTTTCATACTTTAACTCTGGGGCGTTTGTCCTAGGGAGCTTCTGTCCTACACTCAGATAAAACAATGTACATGGTAACACTTACATTCAAAAAGCCTTGAGAGCCAGTGCTTGGTACTGCATCAGGGCATCTATTATTATTATCATTATTATTACTATTATTATTATTATTATTATTATTATTATTATTATTATTATTATTATGATTATGATTATTACTACTACTACTACTACTACTACTACTACTACTACTACTACTACTACTACTACTATTTATTCAGTCGAGGTCGACTTTGTCTTTAATATTTTCGGGGTCGATAAAAAAGGAGTACCAGTTGAGCACTGAGGTCGATGTAATCGACTTAATCTCCTCTCCCAAATGTGTCGCCTTGTGCGGTAGCGGTAGACGTAGTAGTAGTAGAGGTAGTAGTAGTAGTAGAGGTAGTAGTAGTAGAGGTAGTAGTAGTAGTAGTAGTAGTAGTAGTAGTAGTAGTAGTTGTTGTTGTTTAGGTAATAACAGTAGGTTTTATGTTTATTCCTATAGTTGTCATATTACACTACGTATTTTTACCACACAAACACAGATCTGTGCGTCTTTGTATGGACAGTCGGTTGTTTCATTTTGTTTAGTTTCGCTTTTGTGTTGTATTAAGACATCTGAGAAAATGTGAATGTATCACTCATAAGTTCTATTTTCTGAATGCCGCATGTGTTTTTTTATTTTTCTTGTTCCGGCCTGTTTGTGGACTAATTACCTTCATGTCTTATTTGTTTTTATCTTTTATTTATATTAATTGTAGTCGAGTTGTAGAAACTATTAATTAGTATTAGAAATTATACAGTTATTGATACATGTGACTTAACCCCTTCTCTACGGATCTGTTGGCATGTGGATATTTCCTTGTTTATTGTCTCTTTGATCTTGGTTCCAGAATTATGTACGTGATTTGTTTTGCTGTGATTGGATATGATTTAATTGAGTTGTACTTTTTTTTTTCGTAGTGTTTATAGTTTCATCCATACCCTATTCATTAACATTATTATCAGATATTTTCCGTACCTTTTTTTCTTATTTACGTTTACGGTATAAGTGTATTATATTAGTAATTTCTTCATAGATCGAAAGAAGCTTTCTAATAATATGCGCTCGGTTCGAATTTGTCATTTAATATAAAACAGAAAGTCAGAGAACTTATTAATACAAAATCGGATGGCATTATTAGTTGGTGACGTTAAGAGCTGACATCCATGTGCTGCTTTGGTAATGTACAGCTTGTAGTGCGTTCATAGGAATGATAATCAATATTGCTTTCCTACAACTACATACCAATATAGAAATTTTATATTTATTGTTTCAGTTCTTATCATTTACTATGAAAAAAAAAATCTATAAATATTGCAATTACGAGGAAATGTGCCATTTTGAAAAAATAACATCATCAGTATCATCATTTTCTTGGTCATAATTATCATTATAATCATTCTGTCCATCGGCAAATTATCCACGCCATCATCATCATCATAATCATCATCATCATCATCATCATCCTCATCATCATCATCATCATAATCATCATCATCGTCATCATCACCGTTATCAATGTTAATTTTAATATCAAGCTTAAAATGTTATTCATGTTAATGGTGTTAACGAGACTAAGAAATTATCTGTTAACATGCATTAAAATATTGGCTTATTTTTCAGATTTTATTGTTTTAGTCACTGTTTGAAATCATGTAAATATTTTAGAAGAACGCGTAAACTAAAATTGTTACAATTTTTATAAGAAAGTTTAATGAATGCTCTGAATTTTGAAGTGGAATTTTCTTTAGGTAAATTTACAAACATTTTATACATTTCTCTATATGCTATTTCTTAATTTCTAGTTTATTGAAAGGCAAGAATATATTCTGAAGTAAATGATTTCTCGAATAAATGGTTTAAAATTAGATATTTTAAACGAAATAAATTTTGTATTTCTATTGTACGTTTACTTTGAGCGTTTTCATTGACAAAAAACGGAATACATATTGATTTCAGACATACATATTCTTCTCGTACAAACACAAGACTGTATCGATGGTATGTTGATTGAGTCAATTTCTATATATGTATAGGTCGCGTATGGATGAAGAGCAAAGTTAACTTGAGCAGGATTTGGACTCATAAAGTAAAAAGAAGAAACGTTTGGTCATGTACTCAAATGTTGTGCTATTGACCGCTTCAATACGAACCTCAAGATGAACTTCAAGTTGAAACAAAAAAAAAGAAAAGAAAAAAACTGAGTTGGGATTCCTTACATATTTCCTTTTATTGCTCCGATAATCCTGTAAACTATTGTGCATAAAATAAAGCAGTTTAGCAAGTTACAAACATTCTACGCAATGCCATAAATTAAAAAAATGTTTTTCACTTTTTTCTCTGGCAAAATAATGATTCTAACCACTTTCTCTTGCAGAGTTGGTAAGAATGCGTATTTCTTATTTGTTTACATCTGAATTATTTAAGAGTTAATTTCTGTTCCTTTTCTTTTATATCTATTTTGTTAAGCTACATCGAGGTTAAGCTACATCCCGTGATACAAACTTAATTCCGCAAACACCGAACTGGTATTTAATGGTCTCGGTCTGGACTTACAGGTTACCCTAGCGTGACCTAGAGGTACATATGGTTGAATGTAACCTCATTATTCCTACGTCGAGACTCCTCAACGAGATACAGCTTGACGTCATATCGACGACTTTTATCGCCATACCCTAGCTTCCATCACCAACAGGCTCTGCAGTTTCTTTACTGGAATTGGAGTGACTGTGAGTTGCATTAATTAAAAAATCTGTTGTATTGAGAACAGCAAGGATTGTAAGAAAGGTCCTCGATATCTAAAGAAACTGGTATACAGGTCATTGATTCGGTATCTAGGACAATGACTCCGAATATAAAACATTCGGGAAAAACATGAATAATAATAGTTATGAAGAATAATCTTTAATCGCTGTAGCTTCATGGCAATAAGGGTGGGGCCATTCCGTCGCTTACGACGTCGAGGGTTGCAGTTGATCCGATCAACGGAACAGCCTGCTCGTGAAATTAACGTGCAAGTGGTTGAGCACTCCATAGACACGTGTACCCTTAACGTAGTTCTCGGGGATATTCAGCGTGACACAGTGTGACAAGGCTGACCCTTTGAATTAGAGGCACAACAGAAACAGGAAGTAAAAGTGAGAGAAAGTTGTGGTGGAAGAGTACAGCAGGGTTCACCCCCATCCTCTGGCGGAGCCTCGTGGTGCTTTAGGTGTTTTCGCTCAATAAACACTCACAACGATCCTATGACAGCGAGTCCGCTGCCCTAACCACTAGGCCATTGCGCCTCCACTTATCATAGTAATAACTTCATCTATATAACCTGTGAGAACATATGATGGCAGGGTAAAAATTGCACTATTCCAAAGAAAGTTTGTTGCAATTTTTCATGAAATGTACACGTGAAAGTCTTCTACTCAGAATACACAACCCTGTAGACTTTTAATCCTTTACTAATAAAATGAAACATATTTTTTTAATGTTTAAAAGATTAGCTGATATAATATAAAATATTAACAAAATCTAAAACATTAGGTTCCAACAAATATCGATTTTTGTATGCTACCATACTGCTCTTTGATAACAGTTCTGTAACTAAAATAGCCTGCAAATGACACTAACACATGAAAGACAACCGAAAAAAATGAAACAAAACCCAAATCATTAAAGGATAGCTAAATACAGTGTGAAACAGCTAATGCATATTTATAGATAAGTTAGTCCATTTAATAAGAAGTTATAGGGTAATATAGACCTGCATAACTCTGAACTCATAGATGAAATCTCTTTGAGAATAGATATGCTTGATATACGCCACAAAATAATTGAACATGCTTTATCAATTTAGACAGTTGTCACTTTTTTCATGACTTTAGAGGGACGTTCAGTAAAGGCGGGATAAGCTTTTGCGGTTATGACGGATGTAGAGCGCAGATAATATAATGTTCACAGTTCGATGTTCATCAACCCATAGATCATTCTTTTTCGCCCACTATTGCTGGGAAGAGCGTAGGGGCAGATTCCTCATGTTCTTCTTCCATAGGATCCTATCAGCAGCAATCAACATTAGATTTTCCCGCTGGATTCCTAGGCTTCAGGGTTTTCATGACTGATTGAGGCGGGAGGGAGAGAGAGTGTGTGCGTGTGTGTGTGTGAGAGAGAGAGAGAGAGAGAGAGAGAGAGAGAGAGAAAAAGAGAGCTGGAGAGAGCGAGAGAGAAAGAGAGAATGTACAAGCTGCCTGGGGCATTCAGATAATATTATTTGGTTGATGTCGACATTGTTCAATGAAATTGTAAGAGTATTTCTAAATTTCATTTTCACTAAAGAATTCCTTCCTGTTTTTACAAAGTACAATTTGATTTCAAAGTTATTCTTCTCGCGTAATACCAGATAGGCAGCCAAGCTGGGAGACTACTTTCCAAGGTTTTTAGTCTATCATTTCTATATGACAGTTATATTTTCTAGTTTCCTTTTTATTTAATCAATATTTTATGATAAAGCTAAGTTACGGTGAGTGAAACAACACAAATTTTATACCAGTAAAATGTGAACATTGACACAGAGTTGTAAATACACACATATATTTATGTATGCGTATGCACACAAATTTTCTTTCAAGCATTTTACATAGAAGACTTTACTGTCTTACATTGTACACTTTTTTAATGATTTTTCTTCATATTTCCTTAATATTCCTGAATGTTTAATCTAGAAGAGGCGATTTAAAGTTTTAAGAAATCCGAGATTTCATCATTTATATGAAGTTATGGGGAAGGCGCATCGTTGCTCTGAGTTTAGTGAGAGTGCGGGGAAAAAGACACCAAGGACAAAAGGCCCACGGACAAAAGCCCTCGGACAAAAGTCCAACGGTTATATTTTTCGATTATTTTTCGTTTTTTACATCTTTTACTTGTTTCCGTTATTAGACCGTGGCCATCCTGGAGCACCATCTTGAAGAATCTTTAGTTAAATGTATCAACGCCAGAATTTTTATTTTTACTCGTTGCAGTTATTAGACTGCGACCATGCTGGGGCACGACCTTGAATTTTTAGTCGAATGTAAAGACCCCAGAATGTTTTTTTAAATGATTTTCAACCAGCGCATGAAGTTAAGCCTAGAAAGTATCTCAACAGGCTAGAAATAATAGCAAAATCCCTTGATCACTTTTTATAACCCCCTTTTCGTGGCTACTCTTCGTTTTTGTTTATTTTCTAAAAAAACTTTTTACTTATTTCAGTCATTGGACTGCGGCCATGCTGTAGCTTGAAGAATTTTTAGTCGCCAAAAATCAGCGTTTTGAAAAATATATTTAAAGTCTTTTGTTTTCTTCTCTCAGCACTTACAGTTTAATGAGGATAAGCTGACCTTTTGAACTTTTACAACTGCGATATCCGTTTTTGTTTATGTGAAATTGTAAAAAGAAAAATTAAAGATCTAGCTATTTTATCTAGCATATGGAGAGACCTCCTAGGCTTAACTTCATGCACTGGTTGAAAATCATTTACAAAAAATCTGGGGTAGATACATTCGACAAAAATTCTCTAAAGTGGTGCCCCTGCATGGCCGCAATCTAATGACTGCAACAAGTAAAATGAAAACAAAACCAAATATATAACAAAAGTGGTTTTGATGAGGTTTAAAAAAAAAAATTCTGCGTTCCATACAGTCATCTAAAAATTCTTCAAGGTGTCGTCCCATCATAGCCGGCCGCAGTCTAATAACTGCAACAAGTTAAAAAGAAAACATACTTGAATTGATACGTTTAACAAAAAATTTTAATTAACTAAATATAACCAAAAAGTGCAACCGTGGGACTTTTGATCTAAGGGCTTTTGTCCACTTCCACACCTTAACTATGGGGCTTTTTCCGAGGGGATCTTGTCCTAAGGGGCTTTTGTCCGGATTCCATTTAATGAACAGCCAGCGATCATGGGACTGACGTTGTAAATGACAAAATAACCATTGTCGTTGGCTTACGAATTGTTTAACGGTCAATTCCACTTATTTTGAGTTTTGGTGTATATTTTGTTCTTAACGAAGTTCCTGTTGCTAATCTTCGTAAACAGAAACCTAACCGTAAACTTACAATATATTTTCATAAATAAATCCTGTCACACGTGGAAAAACTCTCAATAACAGTAAGCTTCTTCTTAAAAGTTAATGACCGTACTTCATACAGTTTGTATAATATAAAAAGTTGAACACAAACTAGTAATTTATGACTTGCACACAAGTCAAGTACTTACTCATCGGTTAACGATGCATTTATTACAAGGAGCTATTTCAGAACCTTATAATAGAGGACATCAAAGAAAACTAAATTTTGAGAAATTCATTGATTAGAAGCACTAAAAGTTATGAAGCCTTGATAATGGCTAAACAACAATCTAGTTATCAATATACAGACACCGCGCACGCGAAATAAATTGTGGAAGTAATTTGGGGTTGATCGTTTCGCTGTTTTATATCCACCGATGATCAGGCTTAAAAAAATTCTGCGTTCCATACAGTCATCTAAAAATTCTTCAAGGTGGTGTCCATCATGGCCAGCTGCAGTCTAATAACTGCAACAATATTTATCCTTCTTTATCTCTGACGTTTTCCGTTATATAAATTATTATCTGTATTCTTCGATTGCAAATAGTCTTTCCCAAATAAAGTTGAACTGATGGAATATGCATTTGCGAACGAAATAAAGCTAATACGCAATAAAAAGTAACCAGAAGTACAATCTACAATCTGTAAACATCTTTTCTTTTATGACATTTAGTGGAAGATTCTCCTTCATTGATTTTTTGTAGACGTCACCTCGATTTTAAAACAAAATGAGACTAATACAATTTTCTGTCGTATTTAGCAAGCTAAAATGCTATGTGATGGTCCACTAACTCCATGTCAGCTCGAATATTAGACTAAGAGGTATATCTTCTATACGCTACTAACCCTTTTCTTTTGGTACTGCTTTAGACTAAAACTTGAATTATGTGATTTAAAAAATTACACTTCTGAGAGATTATCTCGCCACATTCTTCAAATGTATGCAGATTACAAAAGTAATTCAATAAAAATGATAAACATGTGTATGAATTTTGTTTACCTCAATCGGAGTACACAATATAAATACCTCAACCCAGAAATATAGAATTACATTGTGAGACTTCGTTTTACAGATTCAAGATTCTAATGATTGAAGGTCGATTTTTTTTTTTTTTGTCACCGAAGAGAGAAAATAATACTTAAAGGATATCTCTTCGATCGAATTCAAACAAATTGCTGTGATATCTTTATATCAGGAATGAATATTCTTCAATGAATATTTTTATACTTTTATTCCTTTTATTCTTTTACTTGTTTCAGTCATTTGACTGCAGCCATGCTGGGACACCGCATTTAGTCGAGCAAATCGACCCTAGGATTTATTATTTGTAAGCCTATCTTCTTCTGTCAGTCTTTTGAGCCGAACCGCTAAGTTACGGAAACGGAAATGAACCAGCATCGGTTGTCAAGAGATGCTGGTGGTGGTGGTGGGGAAACAGACACACACACACACACACACACACACACACACACACA
>NC_068982.1:112973488-112976265 GCF_001194135.2 Octopus bimaculoides
TTTTCTGATAGTAGCCCTCCAGTGAAATCCGGCTTTATGCAGCTCTCGGCGAATAGTTTTTGTGGAAACTGGGTTCTCGAGGTGGTCATTAAGCTCTGCAGTAATTATGGGAGCTGTACTTTTGTGATCCTTTCTAACAATTGGCGTAAGAGTCCGAGGGTCCCTATTTGAAAGTTTTGGTTTTCTTCCGGAGTTTTGTTTCGACGAGGAGGTTTTTTTTTCTCTTTCTCAAAGGCTGTCATTACTTTTGAGACAGTATTTCTTGATACACCAAGCAGTAATATGCAATAATTGGCTATAGAAGACACTTGCCCAAGATGCCACGCAGTGGGACTGAAACTAAATCTATTTGGCTGGGAAGCAAGCTACTTACCACGTAGACATGCCTTCGCCTATTCTTTTACTTGTTTCAGTCATTTGACTGTGGCCATGCTGGAGTACCGCCTTAAAGGGTTTTTAATCGAAGAAATAGACCCCCAGGACTTATGCTTTGTAAACCTAATACCTAATATATCTGTCTCTTTTGCCGAACTGCTAGGTTAGAGGGACGTAAACACACTAGCATCAGTTGTCAAGCGATGGTGGTGTTCAAATAAATACACATGCATTTAGGACGGGCTTCTTTCAGTTTCCGTCTACCAAATCCATTCACAAAGCATTGGTCGGCCTCAGGCTATAGTAAAATACACTTGCTCAAGTGGGACTGAACCCGGAGCCATGTGGCTGAGAAACAAACTTTTTACTACATAACAACCCTTTAAATTTGTAACATCCGCAGAATATTGTGCAACGAAAATAATAATGCCTCTGCTATCAAAATACGAAGCAGAATTTAGTTACATGCCTGTGTCTTGAGTTCAAACCTGATCACATGTGGTTTTGAACTTACTCTTCCTGGCCAAGGGAAATAAAATATACGCAAATTATTGAGGGTCATAAAGTCGACTACATTTAATGGACTCACTACTGTGACTAACATATCAATTAATATATACCGTTGCAGTTACTATTTTTGAAATGAATGCCACTCAATGTAAAATAAATTTAGTGAAGAAAACAGATATTAATTGACAATACGGCCAGAGTAAAGTTATTTTCAGCAAATATTCATTCTATCTAATTAACAAAATCTTCGGTGACTCTCTTTCATTCGTTCACTTTCTTCTCTCACCTCATCTCAAGCGTGTTATCTAATGAATTATCCCGGCCACTCTACTCCTCATGATATAATCTTCGTAGCTAGAGAATAATCAGAAATTTTGAAAGAGACTGGCAAATATGTGTCCATTCTTCTTCTTCTTCTTCTTCTTCTTCTTCTTCTTCTTCTTCTTCTTCTTCTTCTTCTTTTTCTTATTATTATTATTATTATTATTATTATTATTATTATTATTATTATTATTATTATTATTATTATTATTATTATTATTATTTACACTTCAATGCCAGACTTGTTTGCGGGCCTCTTGGCGAACGTCTACTGCAGCTAGCAACAAAACGGGCGAATTCTTGCATTTGTTAGTCGAGGAGTGGTGGCATTGCTAAGAAAGGATCCCCAAACAAGGGGGACGTGACAGGGAACTTTAGCCCCATCACTCTGCTCAATGCAGTGTTGAAGATTTTGGCCAAGGTGCTAGCCAAGAGGTTGGCGCTTGTCGTGGGCAAGCTGATTGGCAAGGCGCAGACATACGTCACACCGACAGGTCTATACACGATAACCTCCATCTCATGCGCTACATCATAGAGAGGGTGGGCAACGAAGCTGGCGCGGGTGGGGCTTTTATAAATTTAGATCAGTCTAAAGCCTTCGATAGGGTCGACCATCGATACCTGGCAGCAGCTCAAGGCCGCCGGTTTCGGTCCGGTCTTCCGCTTTATATAGTGGTATGTGCTCGGTCATACGGGTGAACAGTCACCTTTCGGAGTCGTTGAACATCTTGCGTTCGGTCCGCCAAGGATACCCTCTCTTCCCTCCTCTACGTTTCGATTCTCGAGCTATTACTGCGGAAGTTGGAGACTTTGAGGGGTGTCTCGTGTCATCTGGGATGTGGAAAGAGCGTGTCTGCCTATGCCGACGACCTCACCGTGATGGTATCGAACCACTGGCACATCGACCTGATTGGCGAGACGCTAAACGAGTACGAAGCGGTGACAGGTGCGAAAATTAACGCGGAAAAGTCGGTGAGCTTGCAACTGGGCACCTGGAGGGGCAAGTCCATGCTGTCCAGCAGCGTCGTAGGGCGCTGGACAGACAATGCCGTTAAACTGCTCGGGGTCTGGTTCGGTTCGGACCTCCAGGTGGAGAAAAACTGGGACGAAGTGACGAGCAGGGTAGCCAATCTCACCAAGAAATGGACCGAGAGAAAGATGTCCCTGAAAGGTCGAGCGGGGGTAGCGAATGCGTACATCGCTTCCGTCATCTATTACCGATTGACTGTCGTTCCTTGTCCCGACCGCTGGTTGGCCAAGCTGTTGCGCTTACTCTTCGACTTTCTGTGGAAGGGTCAGGTACCACTGGTCAGGCGCTCCATCTGCTGTCAACAGCCGCTGAAAGGAGGCCTAGGCATGCGTTCAGGCTACGGCATCTCAAACGTTTCCTAGATGGTGAACAGGTGTACATTGAACAGCCGAGGTTTTGCTTCAATAGCAAAACCAAACAATGAATTTGTAAATGTTTCTGTAGAATCTAGCAAAGACTACAGAAACATTAAAAATAAAAGCAAGATGTTTTTCGATAAACACACTACCAGAGATTATAGATAAAACAAACAAATGTACCA
>NC_068982.1:112976603-112977701 GCF_001194135.2 Octopus bimaculoides
ATCTGGCACCTTGAGTGTCGCCCGGCGCTCACGCTCATCAGCCAGTCGACCAATGCGGTTAGTGGAAGTTCTATTATGCCGTTGTATAGAGGGTTTGTGGTGAAAGGAAACGACGTTCTCGGGGGTACTCTAGGCGTTGATAAATTTCAACTCGCCAGTCTGTTCCGGAGGACATTCGGGTCGGGTCCGTCGGACCTGTCCAAGATGTGCGCAGAGCGACGAAACCGTTCTGCATGCACTCGTCCTGTGCCCGAGCATATCTGATATATGGGTTTATGTCGAACACCTGCTGTCACGTATAGCACGTGTCCGCTTGCCGGCTGATTCCATCATGAAGATTGCCCCGCCGTCTTCTTTTGGCCGGTGAGGGGAAGCAATTTTTATTTGTCTCTTGGCTGTAGAGAAAGAGGTTGTGTAGTGGACTACACCAAAACGGCTGAAGACAAATACTTTTCTCTTTGACCTACTCCTCATCAACTTTTTCAGGTAACATTTGAAAAGGAAAGTGAGGATTGAGAGAGAAGTGTTGACTTCCAGCAAATTTGTTGAAAGATAGGTGAATGTAGCAGGCTGAAAGATGGGGAGAGGGCTCTTGCACTAGTGATCGGGGCGCTTGTTCATTTTTCGTGGGATCTCTATGAGTAGTCCTGAGTTGCCTGCCTCTTTTAGACACTTCCTTGTTATATTTTTCATTGCTATCGATTTTTACACACTTTATGCAACCCCACTTTGTCCTTCATGTTTTGTAATGTCCAATCTTATTTTTGCCGGCCCTTGTAGCTACTAAAGAAAGGATTATTATTATTATTATGTTGTTGTTTCTTTTCTTCTTTCTTCAAATTTTCTTCCATTTCTCGCCGAGTGTTTTCCGTAGACCCTAGGGCAGAGAAACTCATTGTATGCATTCCCATTTTACATACGCAAATTCATAGGTAAAATATGTATTTAAAAAAAAAAAAAATTCATGAATGGATGTTGTTTTCACAGCGATAATGCTCCTCTCAGTACATGAGTCGTTCCAGTTAACACGATTATTATTATTATTATTATTATTATTATTATTATTATTATTATTATTATTATTATTATTATTATTAT
>NC_068982.1:112979678-112981234 GCF_001194135.2 Octopus bimaculoides
TTTTGTGGCTATTTGTATTAGCTTCCCTTGCTTCTGGAGTAGGTATTTTTGCAGTCCTATGGTGGTTATTTTATAATAGTTTTCTAGCTGTATAAGACCCCTGCCACCTTCTGTGCGTTGTATATATTATTATTATTATTATTATTATTACTAGTATTATTATTATTATTATTATTATTATTATTATTATTATTATTATTATTATTATTACTATTATTATTATTACTATTATTATTATTATTATTATTATTATTATTATTATTATTATTATTATTATTATTATTATTATTTCTATTGCTATTGTTGTTCTCGCTGATGTTGTTTCTGTTGTTTTTCCTCTATCGATAGATATGGCACATCGCACCCGTAAGTTTGTTATTCTTTATATTTTTACACAGCTATATATTGAACTTTTGTTATCGTTATATAAAGAAACCAAGACCATAAGTAGCTGGTTAGTCTTTCTTCATCTGTAGACCTTACTGGCTAGACTGATGTTTGTTTGCTAAACGCACTCCTCAATTTTTGTTTAAAACAGAACCATGGCGGACAAGGACTGTTCGTTCGCTGAAAACAGCAGCCATGTATCCGCAGAACAGCCAAATTGTAAGAGATAGTAACAGCAGCAGCACCAACAGCAGTAACAACAACAATATCAAAAGCAACAACAGGAAAAATAAGCAGTAACAACATCAATATCAAAAGCACATGAAAAATATGAAAGTAACTTTCCAATGCTTTCAGCACCGCCATCACCATCTCAGGAACATGGAAAGCGATGAAAGGCAGCAAAAAGCAAGAATAATACTAGCGAGAATACTACGCCTTCACCATCATTGCAGTGGAATCCCCAACGCACCCAACATCATTAACGAAAGAAACATGAACAAGAAAAACGAACCATGCAAATCAGCCATCTGCAGTTTCGCAGACGCCACGCGGCAGAAAAGTGAAGAAATTTTCATAGAAGAAAATGAACATAAAAGGGCAAAATATGTGTTGGAAAAATGTGGGCGAAACGTAGGACTGAATGTTCCTAGATTTGTCCAGTAAGAATATAACTTATGGACAGTCCTATACAAAAAATTGGAACAAGAAGTAGAATAGAACAGGCAATACACTATCAAATAGAGAAATGTCTTCCACCGATTTGGTAGAGCAAAACTTATATAGCCAGGGAAGGAAATATGGGACTGTCGAAGCGAGGCCTGTCTTAGAGGAAAAGACCAAAAAGCAGTCAACAAAATTATCTCATCCTCATTTAACTTGGCCAAAAAGTGCGTAAAATAAGAATGTAGCATCAGAAATTAACATCTGCTGATGATCCCGGATTTCATAACTCTACCATGTGGCACGACGCTTCACGTGGCTGTTGAGAGGTGAAGGCCGAGATGTCATTCCTGCGAGGACACAAATGACCATTTTCTCACATCAAAGCAAAACAACACTGCTGCCGAAAGCATCACCAACACCCCTACCACCACCACTACCACCACCACCATAACAACAACAGCAACAACAATAGCTGCTGCTGCTGCTTCTGCTGCTCCTCCCCT
>NC_068982.1:112981352-112985631 GCF_001194135.2 Octopus bimaculoides
CCTACTACTACTACTACTACTACTACCACTACTACTACTACAATGACAGCAACAGTAATATCAACAATAACTGCAAACACAATAGCAACCGCACCAGCAGAGGCCGGTGGCCTTAACATCACCAACAGCAGGACCGAAACTAAAAACTGCCCAAACAGCAGCAACAACAATTTTTGCAACAGCCACAGCAGTAGAATCATGACCAATAACAACAACCGCATGAGAAACTCCCGCAACACCAAAAATAGTTACTTCAACAAAACACCATAAACCACCCCAAGACATACCCTTCCTCTCTTCGGATCACTCAGACATGTGTAATGAAATGGATTCTGTGGAATTTGAATGGCGGATATCAAGAACAGAAAGGAACAAAAACACACCAACACAACTGGCAAATACGAACAATTGAGGGAGATGACTTTGAGCAACATTACTCAAACACCACTTCAACCTTCTGCATCTTAGTTCACACGTCATGCCTCTCGGAACGTCCAGCTTCCGTAGTCATGGCAGAAGAGTCACCACGTATATTCTAAATGATTCGTACATTCACTTTTACCAACGAACACATGTCTCTGTACGTTGCAGCGATCCAACCTCTGAAAACGGGACCGAAACCAGCCGACGCGAGGATAGCCACCAAGTACTGGTGGTCAACCTTATCAAAAGCTTTTGATTGATTCAAATTAATCAGAGTCCCACCCATACCAGGTTCCTTACCCATCGTCTATATAATGTGTGAGGTGGAGGTAGTCGCGGATATATATTTGTTTGGTATAGCGCATGTCTACGCTTCACCGACCAGCTTATCGACGACAATCGCCAACTATTTGGCTAACACCTTTGCCAAAATATTATAATCTGTGTTCAGCAGAGTTATGTGCCTAAAACTGCCATTTAGCTAGCCCATCTTGTTTTGGTCCTTTTTCAGCAGCATTACCACGCCAAGGCTCATAGCACTGGGAAATTTCCGGTTCTACTGCTAGTTGTGGTAGTCATCCGCCAAAAGATAACCGAAGAAGTGTGGAGTATGAAAATAAAGCTCGAAGGGTATTTCAACCCCGAAAACTTTCCTTCGTCCACCTAGTCATCGTGTCCCGTATGTCTTCAGCTGTGATTGGAATTTTGCAGAACACTGCCCACCTGACCTACAGGCACGTCATGCCGTTGAGGTAGAAAGTGGAATTGATCCCCATCTCCGACTCGCCGCGCGTTCCGTGGGTTCGGCACAATGCCACTGCAATTCTACATGAATATTTCTGGATTCGAGTATCCTGTGCCGGTCCCAGACCATCAAAGCCCAAATTGTAGCTTCGTTGCTACGTTGCACTCCAGTCACCCGGGCCTATCGAACGGCTTTCTTGTCCTCTTTTCTTAGCGCACGCACCCTAGCTCTGACATCACAATTTTCGTGCTTAGCATAAAAGAATTGATCAAGAGTAAATCTCACTGCTGGCACGTTGGTCCCTACGCCACTCCTGAGCGCCTCTTCTAGCTTCCTAATGAGCTTTCCCACTATCCAAGAATAGTCTAACACTGTTTCTTCACTAAACACTGCGACCTCTTCTCTAATAGCTATTTGTAGGGCTATCCACCACCGATTGTTGACCATTACACCTGACAACGTCCGATAGACTAACTTGCTAACTCGTTCTCTGAAGGCTTGACTCGCCATGAAAGAAGCATTCGGCTTCCAGCAAACGAAGCCCTGTCTATGGACCCTATTTAGATCGACTGTACTGAACACAAAGTTTTGGTCTGTGTAACCGAAGATTTTGAATCGTGGACAACTTATACTACTTCTATTTTCAGGCCTACAAAATACGCCCTGGCTCAGATAACTGGGAGTTCTCCAGTTCTGTTTGAGAGGGTAGGCTTCTACCAAGTATGCTCTTCGTAATTATCAAACATGGTCGTGAACGCTTATTTTCTAGAAATTTTGGTTTCAGGAATAGCTACTACATCTAAACCTAGCAATCTGGTGCTGAGCAAGCTATGTTGTTTTTAAGCTCACACCAAACGTCGACGATGTATGCTTCCTAATCTAAGTGAAACCATGTATATCAGATAATAATATTGGGAGAAGCTGCTCACCTTGGTCTTTGAGAATAGTAATTAGACAGGTCCCTGCTTCAGAAAGTGTCTCTTAACTAGCTCTTCTAATAGATTCTTTTCACAAAAAGAGTGTATGGCTGTGTCTACCGACCTTGTAGTCTACACTCTTTTTCTGACTTCAGGTGTTTTGGGGAGGACTTACTCACCATGTTAGAATATTCTCTTGAATCTCAATCACGTTTTTGCAATGGATATGGAAATAATTGCATGATATTTCCTTTTAGTATAAACTACCAGACAAATAATTTGAACAAAGGCTTGATCTCCATTAAAAATCCATTGATTAATTTAACGTTTTTGACTCAGTGAAACATGGTGCATTACACGCAATGCTCTATAAACTTTGTTGTCCTCATATATTCACAAATATATTCAAGTCCTCTAGTACTAACATGAGAGCCCGTGTTGTAATCTTTGGCGAGTGCACAGGCACGATTAAGTCAATAGTGGTCGTCTAAAACAAAGTAATATGAAAGAAATTACGTTATTTGTTTTATTTTTCACAATTTTAATTTCAATTGCTTCGAAAGAATTTGTATATACATACACACATAAATATGTATATTTATGCATATATGTATGCAATCTATACCAGATGTATGCATAAATATATAGACATACATACATACATGCATGCATACGCCCACACCCACACGCACCCCCCACACATACACAAACTATTGCTCTCTCAGTTACCCATACACTTCCGAAATGGAGACATATTTCTAAGTGTGAGGTGGTACTTTAGCGAATGTATGCATGTATGACTGCATGTACGTTTTTAACGAAACAAACAGGAAATAAAGAATAAATATTATTTTGATCGAATGATTCCTTTCTAATGTATTATCTTACACATTTATTCTGTTATCTTTTATCTTAGAAATTTATTATCCCACACATTACTTTTTCTTGTAAATATTTCTAAATAAAGATTTAGAATATGAACAACAAAAACAATTTTTGCGAATATAAGCAAAACGTATAATTTTCTGTAAAATCATTTCCTTCTATAAAATTTTGATATATGTAAGTGAAAAATCTTTACAAATATAAATTTTTAAAAATATGTAAATTTTTTTACATATCAATATGGTTTTTGGTTATATTTTATGAATACATATGTGAATAAAGTAGTAAAAGTAATATTGTTTAATATGAAATTATTAGAGTAATGTTCCGTCAAAATATTCTGATTCGTTTAACATTAAACATGGAGATTTAAATGCGAATTAATTTTCCATGAACAACTAATTTAATTTTGCTCTACTAAATATAATTGTTTTTTAACGTTAGAAATAAACATTAACCTATGGCATTTGTTGCAAGCAGTTCATATATGTAGGATAATACGTTTAAGATTGTAGTTTAAGCTTGAGTAGTATCTCATAATTTGTGTAAATGTTTCTAGTTTATTTTAATTTAGAATCAATATTTATTAAGAAATAAATATCAGAATCGAAAAGGAAATCTAGTTAGCGCCAATAAAATGCTTTCTAAGCAAATATCTCATAACTCTGTTTTCTTAAATTATATTTCGTGACCTGAACGGTAATGAGGACAATCGGTTTCGTTTCTGGAATCGTATTTGTAAACTTTTCAAACTGAAATACCATCCTAGCATTCTAGGAGCAATAGAGGACAGGTTACTGATTTCGTTTTTACAGATACCTCTGACACTATAATACAATGGAAAAACAAACAGTAGAGTACTATTTCATTAGGGGTTTCTTCAATAACCATTCTATTAGCGAATGTATATGTAGGGTCCAGGGTATGGAAATCATGTTTCAAATCTGAGTCCCTAGGTACTATTCATTCTTTCCAGCAACAACCAGCTGGATAAAAAACAATACAGCAGGAGTAACAAATAGAAACCCCTCGAAGACAGAGGTCATGTTCCTCCACCAAATATGCTGCCTATATGTCTGTGCACACCTTTGAATGCAGTGTATGCCGGAAGGTTTGCAATTCTAACGGAGGCCTCAAAAGACATTTTAAGATCCACAAAGATCAGAACTTATCTGCAGCTCTTGGTGGTCCACATCAGATTTGCACTCTATGTGGGTGTCTTTTCAGAACATTGTCTGGTTTAAAAAAACCACATCAGATGCCATGATTGTTTTAAGGTGTAGGTACAGGAGGTGGTCAAACTCTGCAT
>NC_068982.1:112985692-112996903 GCF_001194135.2 Octopus bimaculoides
TATATATATATATATGCTGTTATTCAGTTCTATTTCAAGATTTATTGCCAATAGAGAGAGACCAGGCATCTAACCTAGATCTGGCTCCTTTATTGGAATTTCTACAAGAGTATATGTGCAGCATTTGGAGTCACTGCATAGGCAGATTTGTATGTTTGTTTTTTATGTCGTTATGGTCATGCATAGAGTTTCAGGATTCTCTCATTCATATAGTTGAATGTCTAGACACGCGCATATATACTCAAATGATAATCTTCTGGAAAGTTTTACAGATTTTTACAGTTCCAATGATGGCTCTAATCTGTAGTCGTCGAATCAACTATCTCCTTTCTGGTTTTGAGACGCCTAATTTCTCAAGTTTGTTAGTTAGGCAGTGTGTCACGTATCCCAGTGCGCCAATAATTACAGGTGTAAACCTGAACTTGTAATCTGGGTACATTAGTTCAGTGAAGATATTTTCTTTTTCGCTGATATTTAGATTTATCTTAACACCCGCTGGGCAACTGATTTCCAAAATCACTATGTCAGGTATATTACGTTTATATTAGTCCATCTGATTATGAGTAGCTATAGCTTCCAGCATGATGTTTGTCCTTATTTCTTTGGCCTCTGGTTTTTCCTTCCGACAGATCTCATAATACAGTGTCGTAGCTATAACATCATGTCTCATCGGTAGATAATACCGTGTTGATATTTTCGGATAACTGCTTATGATGAGGATGATATCTCCACAAAGACCTCATATTTTGGCCTTTTGCCTTCATCTCTGTCCATTTTATGTATGCATGAATGTACATATATATAAAATTGTAATTCTCAGGTGTGGTCACTAACTAAGATAAGTATTCAGTGTTGGTGCTTAGAGTGAAACATATCCGCGATAAAAAAACGTTAGATGTAAGCGTGAATTATGTAAAACAGTTATATAGGGTATACAGTCCGAGAATCCCGAGAGATAATAATGATGTAAATGGCAGTGAAACGTATCATGTTTCCCGTTTAGCAGATTAATCAATGCGACTAATGTTCATTTCGAACATTTTTCAATCTCCTTTGGTTCTCTGAAGGAATGATCCAACAAAATAGTGCAGCATCATAAAAGAAGGTAAGATGGATAGCAGTTTTAGAGGGAATAAAGTCCACACCTAGATTCAGCGTGTTAATAAGTAAATTCATTCCAATCAACCGATTCATAGATTCTGACTTGATTTCTTGCGCATATAAAAATAGCATCGCCACATGTATATAAACTTTTATTAATCTTTTAGTTAGGATGTAAAGTAGTATCCACGAACCTTCATACTACTTCCGAGATGGATGGGACGGAGAGAGAACAGTGTTGTTAAACTGGAAACCTGACCCGAACAGCGAGCGATGACTTTGTTCTAAGCGAGCGATTAATCTACCACCAAAGCTAGCCAAGACTGAAATTAGGACACCCACTGCAAAGAGCCAGTACAAATACCACCAAATATCCGGTTCGCATTTCTTACAAATGCAGTGCCCCTCAACTTTCCCTGAAATTTATCCTAGTTAGGATTTGATCTCAGAGCACAGACAGTCGGAAACATAGCAAGATGTATTCTGAAGACTCTACCGATTCACTGCCACTGAGTCTCTCCTGTTTGTTGTAACTCAAGAGGATAAACATCGCTTTAACACTGTAGAATTCTCTTGCTCTCAAGAATATTCTTTCTTGTTAAAGATAGTACTTTGCCAGGGTTCTATACATAATATTTATACCAGGATCCATTAGAATTGTGGGATCTAGCATTTGTAATGTCTTTAACTAGAGAGTATTTCTTCTGAAAATGTTATCGAAACTATGATGGAATCTATATTGTTTAATCCCCACTAAAACTGTTTCGACGTGTATGTTCAAAGGAACTCCAATAGCTCGCACGGAATATCTATAATGCATATGGGCAATTTTGTATGTGAAGTTTTAAAGGTGAGAGAAGGATTGTTTGCGGTTTCAAACGATAGCGAGGACGTCGTTAAGAGACGAAAGTATACAAGTGTCATAAATGAGTCTATATGAAAATCTGAGTGGATAATGCAAAAACGTAGGAACACACAGACGAATGTATTTGCCATTCTTTCTTTCCTTAAAAATTTTATTACTGGCGTTTTTCGGAATCACAGATTTTGATATGACTCTACCAGTAGTCACGGTTACAAGATCATTCTTTTTCCATTACCTTACAGAATTATTCATCTAGCTGAATGTAGCTGATTTGTTGTACCTTCTCCTAACAAAACTCCTGCATAATCTATCAGAAACTTACTTATAATTGTAACCAATTAAATTTCACATCAATTGATATTTTTCATGAAAGTTCAATTAACACCTGTACAGCCGTCAAATTCTATGATCAAAAATTCTGTTCCTGATTACATTTTTAATCAACTGCCTATAAATATACACATACATACATATATACATACATACTATATACATACATATATGCATGCATACATACATATATGCATATGTATGCATGTATATACACACACAAACACACACACACAAGCACACACATATAATGCATGATTACTTAAACACCCGATACTCTGTAAGTGTTAAGACACTAATGGATTTGGATTCCTTAAGGTAGCTGCTTGTAGATTATTGAAACCTTGTTTGATATTCTGATATGTGTGAAAACTTCGTATAAATGACTTGACAATGAAGCCAGAATTATACTAATATGCATTTAAATTCTCGAATAATACAGAGCGTAGCTATCAAATTGGTTTGGCAACATTATATTATTACAAAAATATATAAATAAATAAATAGAATTAACATCATCGAAAATAGGATAACAACATGAAATAGTTAAAACTGAAAAGGCGAAGTAATAATTCCTTAAAAGCTAAACGTATTATGTAAATTAGTATAGAAATTAAGCTCAACAATGTGATGAAGCATAATTTTCAACGGGGTAAACGTGCAATGATTTTTAAAAATTAATTTTCTTTGAATTCTATGAAACACAAATTATTTACCACAAATTTTTCACAGTTCCAAACTTAGATCAAATAAAAACAAAAATCTGAATACATTGTATAGATTTCCCTATTGAAATGCAGCTTATGTAACCGGTAGCATAACCTTTTATCAAAGAAAACGTAAATATCTCATCTCACTTTATTTTCATTCATATCCAATATCTTAACTCTCTTGAAATCAAGCAAATATATCCGACTCAAACAGAAATACTGAAACCATTACAAAGTGGTAAAGTCATGATAACTATTTAAAACAAACGCACATATTGTACATATGCTGTTTTATTTCCTGTGTACAACGAAAGGCTTCAGTACATTGTAATATTACAAACTAAACCAAAAGTGAATGAGACGCTGTGTGTGTGTGTGTGTGTGTGTGTGCGTGTGTGTGCGTGAGTGTGTGTGTGTGTGCGTATTGCTAATCACAATCAGTTTGGTGAGCAGTTATTGAAATTGTATTGATATTAAAATCCCAAATCTTTTAAGTCTTATATACACATATGTGGTTCAGGAAATGTATTGAAAATAAATCCCGAGTTGGCAAATGCTGTATAAGATGTGGCATTTTAAAACAATACTGAATATTTTCACTTCTTACAACTTGTCATTCTAAATGCTAATATCTTAATTCATATTCGTTCTTCTATACTACCATCAGTCAGATATTTGTTTAAGAAAATAATAACAAATCTAAATGAAACAAACACTTTGTGTCTCCCACAAATAGTTCTTCAAAAGATTTGACACCTGATACCTTCATAACATGTCTTTAATAACGATAGATAAGAAATATCTTTAGAAGTACCTATTAATTTGTATGCACAATCATTATAGTTAAGTTCCGATATTACCACGTTAAAGAAAGTAAATATGCAAAACACATATAACTTATTAAGGTATCGATAGTTTTCACTTCTAGTCGAACACTTTTATCGTACAGCTTTTACAATGTAAATGACATATCATTTATTTAAAAAATAAAGCAGGTTCTGGACCCTACAGCTCTACCGACAGCTTGAACGCTTAGCATGGCTGCCTTCCGCGCTCTGACAGAAAACGACTTGGAAAGTTTTATTAATTTATATACGAAGTCAGTACAAATCAATATTTACTGATTACACAGTATATATTCAAGCCAGAATTAGATCACTGTTGTAAAATATATTTCAGAATGAAATTAACTTTTTTTCATATCAGTAACACTTTGATAATACAAACTAGAACATTTATATTTCCGTTACGTCAGCAGAAGATATACAATCATAAACACGTACATTAATTTTGACCGTTCTGTTTTTGAAATTAATGTTGATAGGCTTTAGCAATTTTATACAGGGAAACATAAAGACATGTCGGTCAAAAAAACATGTTTCTCTTTATGGCTGCTGGAGTATATATAAAGATGAAATATGAGTTTAATATCAACAAGGCAATTGCCATCCTGGAAATTCTTTTAAAACCATGAACTAGTTCACTAAATTTCATTCAGTTTTCAAGAAATCTATCTAAATATTTATAAAATGTCGTTCATATTTCAAACGGATAAATTACATTATAAATCTCAGAATGATTTCATATTTGGGTTTTACAGAACAATTAGTCAAAAAAGAAAGTTTATTGGCTTTCAACCTATATAAAATTATCACCTTCTAACAGGATGAAACGAGCCACCGTTTGGTTACTCGTTCTTCAGGAGACTGTAGACAAATATTCAAGAACAATTGGGCAGAGATGCTAAAATACACACAAATTGAGAATAGAGTTGAAGGTACATTATATAAATACTTAAAACATACCTACAAATTTTAAATAAATTAATAGGCATCGATACTCTAGATGCCCCCCTTCCCAGTGATATGCTATATAAAAGATGGTAAATGAATGACAAAGTCTGCATCAAAAAGTAAGACACATAATGAAGGTATTAAGATAATACTATGCAAAACCTGGAAGATGATATTTACCATGAGTATAAGGAAGTAGGCAATAATAAATACACCTACAGGCATAACATTATTGGTATTTATGCAGCAAAAAACATGAGAGTACTATGAAGTATCAGCACAAGAGGAGTTATGTAAACATACTTCACAAAAGCTCACGGAGATAACAAATGTACCGTACTCTGGGATATGCCTATTCATACAACGTATTTAACAAAGCTCGTATATTGATACATAGAACCAACAACAAAAGAAACGCCTTCAAATCGATATATCAGTCTTGAGCTGATGAAATATCTCACTCAAAGAAATACATAAAAAATATATGTATGCATAAAGACGTGGAAATAAAGATAATCAAAACTGGAGATCAATCATATACCTATAATATGAATAAAATCATGGTGACAGTTACATAACCAAAACTGTAAAGCATAAACATTATTATTAGACCTATGGGCAGCAATTTTGAGGGATAGAATTAGTTGATTACGTCGACCCTAGTCCCCAGTATCTTACTGGCAAATTATTTTATCGACCTCGGTAGATGAAAGCCAAAGTTGGCCTTAGTGGTAAATGAACTTAGAAAGTAACGAAACAAATAACACTTGTCATTTTTTCCGACGTTGTAACGATTCTAGGCACAATGTAGGCAATGTTTTTTAAGATCAGGATTACTGGATTACGTCTACTACAATACTGGACTGTTATTTCATTTCATCGGTCCCGAAAGAAATAATGCGTTTAGTGGAAACTGTATAAAGAAGCAAAGTACACAATTCGAACACAATTAATTCGAAATAATAATCATAGCATTCACCATTGTCAATGCTATCCAAAATATGTGTGGAAACCTCACGTAATCTGAATGTCATGAGGAGTGGTACGATAACGTCTCGGACAGATATTTTCTCATTTGATGGAGAGCAAGCATATTGATACGGACAAATTTTCTGGGATTTTATCACTGCTGTTGTGGAAGAACAGCCCTACATCAGTTATCAGATGTTAATTTTACTGTGATTAATAGTTCAGTTTAAAGTTCTAGGTATTATCTAGTATTTTATATGAAAACATACAATTAAGTCACATTAATGCGAGGATTACTTTATCGTATACAAATAAGAAATGTTTTCATAATACACTTTACACTACTATCAAGATACTGTGGTATATTTTTCGATATTCTTTCAAAGACAGTTAAATATGAAATTCTATCAAGATTCCTTTCATATAAAATTTACATACTTTACATCCCGTGGATATAAATTTAATTGTTGCTCTCTTATATACTTAATAATCATAATATCCATCTATAAGTAGTTTGTACATACACACTCATGCACACGCGTAAGTATATATTTACATGTTTATGCAATTTAGCAAATGGTTTCACGAACAAAGTAAACAGCACTCGATACTTTATCCAAAGTAAGTCATCATTAACAACTATATTATAGTATATACGTACCAACATAAACAAGCACGCACATACAGATACACGTACCAAACATGCATGTGTGTGTGTCTGTGTGTGTGTGTGTGTGTGTGTGTGTGTGTGTGTGTGTATTTCTATACACACACACACACACACAGATAGATAGATCTTTGTATGCCCATGTCGATATGAAGTTCGATAACTATGCTTGCGTTGAGTGTCCTCAAACTTATTAAGAATACAAACTCTTAAAGTTGGATCCTGAGTAGTTCTGAAACATCTAGGTCAAAATGTATACCATCAGTCTCACTAGTCATAAAGACTAAAGTACAAGTGAACTGATATATTAATGGCAGAAAACCTATAGCTAATTATTGAAAGAATCATCGGAGCAGGATTAACTTATTCTATAACGTTCTAAAATTCATTGGGAAGATCGATTACATATTTATATACGAAGATCTCATCCACGCTTGAAATTTCTTTAATTAGCTCTAATTAATAACACATCATAATGACACAGTGACTGCAATTTAATGAGATATTCTGTCTTTTTTTTTATATATCTTTCTCACCGTAGTAATTAGCAACTGATAATTATTATCTCTAGACATATTTACTGATCAATTCTTTTTCTACATGTAAAAAAAATAAACTTTTGTTAGACAATTGATCAGTGCCAATTTTAGTACATAATGCAGTTGATGCGGCCTAATCAGGCCGAAACATGTTTCCCAGCGGTTTGTTACTCTTCTTACCAAAACCAGAGTTTTCCTCTTGGTAAGATCATTCAGTTTTCTGCGAACTAATTTTTTAATTTATAAAAATGATTTATAGTTTTTCCGTGGCAATCGCTAACTAGCATCAGGAGTTTGCTTTCTTTCTCCAAGTAACGGGCAAATTTTAATTCATTAAGAATTCATTGCGTAGTCATTCAGTAAAGTAGTATCTACCCAAACACCAGTTCTTAATCTATGGAAGTGACTATAGTTCACCTGATGTGTCCAGAAATTATTTCAGTTATATACGTACCACTTTCCATTACTTTGACTTAGAAGGACGATCTGTGTATATGATCTTGTGGAGAGCCTCTGTACATGGTGGGAGAATGAGTGGAATTTTTCTCAGATCAGAAATGTGACCAAAATTCTAGCAACAAAGTTAAATCAGCTAAAGCACTAAAACAAGAGTTGGATACGTAAAATATGAAAAATAGCATATACTACCACACTGTACGTTATAGATACATAATGCTAACAGTTTAAAATAAGACATTTCACATATCTTCTGTACGAGCGCGCGCGCATGTGTGTGAGTGTGAGGGTTTGTGTGTGTGTGTGTGTACAAAAAGGAGAATGTGGGAATGTTAAGAGGGAGGATAAACAAGTATGTGTAGATGGTATTAAGGGAGAAGGTTGCAACAAATATACAAGATATATATATATATCGAGAGAGAGAGAGAGGGGGGAGAGAAAGAGAGAAAGTGAGAGAAAGAGAGAAAGAGAGAGAAAGAGAGAAAGAGAGAGAAAGAGAGAAAGAGAGAGAAAGAGAGAAAGAGAGCGGGAGAAGGATGCATTAGAGAGGGAGAGATACGCTGCATTATAACAATTGGTAAAATGAAGAGACTATTTATCACATGACTAAAATGATGTTCAAAGCTAATATGTTTGTATGTTAGCTATACAGCCGTTGTTGTTTAACCCCGGGTCAGCTTCAATTGAGTATACCATCGATGAAAAGCGTTGAAAACTTATCCATCAAATCTTTTTTAATATCACAGACTACTTTGTCCAACGAATCCTTCTTTTATTAAGACAGTAAAACTGTAAAGTGATTGATATTTCTAGCAAGTTATTCAACTGTGTTGAGATATTCTCTTTAATTTGTATATTGCCTACCATCATTGATATTTCTTATTTTTGCAGTAAACCAATTGAAGAAAACTAATTGGAAGATTTCCGAATAGGTCAACCAGATATGTGGGCACTACATAAACATGTCTAAAAAGGAGTCGGGTCAGTTTATTTCATCATTTGCGCAAATCTTTTTAAACGCTTTTCTCACTATGAAATGCTTTTTTATTGTTTCGTAGCCTCCAGTCAACCCATCTTGAAAATAGCGTTGTAATTAGTTTCCAATTTTTCATCATTTTTCATTAGCTATTCGTGAAACATTCTATCAAATAAATGACATATTACTAATTATGAGTGAACTGATTATTATCCTTACTGTTTATAGAATAATGAGTTGTCTTTAATAGACAGAGGGGTGTGTGATTCGACTAAAGAGACCCTAGTACCTGACTAATTCGTATTTTATCAACAAATGCGAAAAATAGAGTTCGAGCCGATAAAAGGGCCTCTGCGTTGTCACGTAGCCTCATAGTAATTGCAAACAAATCTCTCACGTGCTATTCTCTTAAAACGAAGACATTGAATACTGCATTTCTCTATAAATCTGAGGTGGCTACGGCTGGGGCGCTATCACTCATAATCGTACTAGATGAACATTGAGCAAGACTAAACACCAAAAACATTCCTGGAACGTTAAGGTGTAAGATATTTGAAGCTGCTCACTTCAAAATGATACAGCTCAGCAGTTATAGAATTTAATTTGACATATTTGATCAAATTCCATATAATATAAATTACAGGCAAGTGTAACTGTAAATTAATTAAAAATGATCTGTGTTTCTTGTTTGATACGGGTTGACTCAATGTTCGTTATTTTTGTCATTCTTTCTAATCAAATACTAAACAACGTTGTAAAAGGAGTAATATAATAACATTAAAACGACATTTAGAAAAATATTATTTATTCGTGGTATATTGCGAAGTGTACAATTAAGGAAGTATCGTTCAAATTTTCAAGAAAAAATAATCAATATTCTAAACTGAATGTGAAGCAGCTATTTATTTTATATATTTAATCCATGCATACACTTTGTAACGTCTGCTAGAAAATTTATTGCAGTTATCACTTCAATTTCACCTCTATAGAATTAATTATCAGCTAATTACATGCCTATATTTTCCGTATATAGGTCTGTTCAGTAAAGCAAGTTTATGACGTATCGCTTTATTTCGATGGATGTGCAACAACGTATCGGTGGCGTGATATTAATGAATGCAATTTAGTACAAACACCGAAAATAAATGATTATGTATTACAAACCTCTGACGTGACGTCGTTATATAAACACTTACATACACAAATCTATTAAGACGTGTTTCGAAATTTTTAAGAGATGATTCGAAATAGCTGGATTTCAATTTCACTTATTTTCTATTTCTGTTATAAATATTGAAATACATAAGTAGAGAAAGTTTTCCTCATCATTATACAGGACATTGTAAACTCCTGGCAAACTAACTCTGAGGCATGGTATTAGTACCCAATAGAAGCAATTTCCCTTCTATACAGCCAATAACCTTAGAAAGGCTCAGCATTTTACTTTACATTTTCTATAAATTTGCGGCAATGTGCATCAATGAAAATAATAAATAATAGATATACATTTTGGTAAAAATAACTAAAATTCTCTTCATACAAATTGGAATGTCAAAAAAAGGAAATAAAAACGTTCTTACAAATTTATTTTCAGATTTACACATACACATATGGTGAAATTTAATTATTAATTCCCAGTTGATAAATTAATTACCCAAAATAACTGAAATGCCAAGCTATTTATTTTCTTTCGAGAACATTTCATGCTTCTAAACGTTCAGAAACTAATAAAATCGCTAGCTATACACACACACACACAAACACACATTTGTAATTGTGTACCATTTCTCCGTGTTATTTCGTCCTTGTTTTCGTATATATTCGCTTGCTTTCTTCCAAGGAATCTAGTGCTCTCAGCTTAAATTTTGTTGGTGCCGGCCAGAGTGGAGCAGTCTCGCGTGTAACCGGCCGAAACTGCTAAGATAATCTGGTACTCGACTGAGGATAGGAAGCTCCAAATGATCCGTCCTTTTTCTTGTCCTTTTTGTATCGTCTGTCCGGATGTTTTGTTGTCGCCTGTTACGTTCCTGTTCCATTTTTTGTTTTCTTTTATATATGTAACGGTTATGGATTGAACGATGACCAACATTTTTATAAGAAATATTTATTTTTCCCCGTTACATTCTATGTTGCCATACCACGACAGGTAGGCCAGTGTAATAGTATGTAAAACATGCAAGGTTCAGAATTTAGGCCTGTATCTGTATGTACTTTTTTTTAGTAGTAATTGTACAGAGAGAGAGATGGTAGGGTTATGATGTGGGCGACGTTGTCTCGCAGTGGCTGACAGTGTCCGTCAGGCTTCATCTCCATGAGTCGTCAAGTGACCACTGGTGATTAAAAAGAGGAAAGAGGAAGTCTTTTTGGAGGTCTCCTGTTTTTATAGCCATGAAGCAGGGCAGTGAGTGCAAAGGATTTAGCTTGTTTATCTCTATTCTAGATGGAGTAGAAGAGGTCAGAAAAGGGTCAAGTGGTGGAGACCTAGCTATTCAAATGTGGGTATAGTGGATCGAATCCACTTCACGCCTGCCAGAATGCTATATATATATAGAACGATATTATACATATGTACTTTTATTCTCTTACTTGTTTTAGTCACTTGACTGCGGCCATGCTAACACGCCTTTTAGTCGAACAAATCGACCCCAGAACTTATTCTTTGTAAGCCTCATTTTATTAGTCTATTTTGCGGAACCGCTACTTACAGGGCGTAAACACACTAACATCAGTTGTCAAGCGATGGTGAGGGGACAAACACAGGCACACAAATACATATATACATACGTATGCATATGCATATATATA
>NC_068982.1:113000131-113000980 GCF_001194135.2 Octopus bimaculoides
TGGTATTCGGTGGATTATGTGTACGTAGATTTAAGCTTTCTGGTCTCCCTTTTCTGCGCTCCCGCTTATTTTGTTGTAAGTGGTTATCTACTTTGTTTAGCTGGTGGTGTTTGGGATGGGCAAATTTGCAGTTTCGTCCCTTTTCCCCATGCCAGCAGGTACCATTTAGGTAGAATTTACAGATCTGTTTCTTTTTCTCTGTGTGACGTGTTTGGGCTTGAAGCCTGTTTGTGTTTACCGTCTTCTTGTCTGTTCTCCTGTCTTTGTCGTTTGTGGTGCAGCGTTGACTGTATTCACCATGGCCATTGCATCCCTCATCAGTGGCTACATCACTGATGGCATCTGCCTTATCTTGGTGATCCGTTTGGTCCTCCTGAGCCTGAGCACAGTATGTAGGGTCTTCATTGTCCTTTTTAGAGTCCTCGTCTCTCATAATGCCTTCTAGGAGGTCAAGGTGCGGTTTCACGAGCTCGTAGGAGCGAATAAGCTCCAGTTTCTTTCGATCAATTTGAGCCATTGACCTGTGGAAATTATACCTATCCAGGCTTTCGGCTATTAGATCATTTGCCAGGTTCCATGCTTGTACAAGAAGGCGAATTTCATCCAGTTGCCAGTTTCGGCGCATCTTTCTCTTCTTGTTAGCGTCGACCTGGCGCTGTACAAAGCTTCGTCTGCTGATATCCATGGTGCACGGTGTTTGAGAGAGAGGTTATCTTAAAGTATAGAGAAATACTACTAGAAAGAAAGAAAAGAGAATAAAGAGGGAATAAAGAGAATAAAGAGAACAAAGAGGTTATCTTAGAGTATAGAGAAATACTACTAGAAAGAAAGAAAAGAGAATAAAGAGGG
>NC_068982.1:113001444-113006124 GCF_001194135.2 Octopus bimaculoides
ATATATATATATATATATATATATATATATATATATATATGAGAGAGAGAAGATAACTCAAGAGAGAGAAACAAACAAGACAAAGTGAGAAGAAAAAACGAAAAGTAATAGAGAGAGAGAGGGTGAGGAACAGAGAAACTAAGACAGAAAAAGTGAGGGAGAGAAGATGGGATAAGAATAGAGATTTTTGATTGAGAGTGTAAAAACGAGGTGACTATAAGGGAAATTGAGTGAAAACTCCAATACTTCAAACACCCTAAGTTTTCAGTATGTAAATAAACTAAATTATTAAGTGAGAGAAACGATTTTAGCGTAAAGAAATGTTATCGCAAATAAACAAAAACAAAAACTATCGTGTGGGAGAAATTACAGCATCGTAACAAACAAATGTGAAAATTAATTATTTTGTCGTAAATTTTCTTAAAAGAATAAAGAAAAAATTTTGGAAGAATAGAGAATAAGACTTAGCTCGAATTTTATCTTTACAAGTACAATCTCTCAGCACGTGGTTTCTTCGAAGATCGTAAATAAATTTTTATCGTAAATAAACAAAAACACAAACTATTGTGTGAGAGAAATTACAGTATGTTAAAAAACAAAAACAAAAGTGAAATAAATTATTTCGTCGAAAATTTTTAAGAAGAATATAATTTAGAAAGAATACAGAATAAAAACTTAGCTCAAATTTCTATCTTAGGTACAATCTCTCAGCACGTGTTTCCTTCGAAGATCGTAATTCGCTTTGGTTTACTGACATTAATGTGCGTTGTATATATACTATTTTCCTTCTCTTTCAACGTATATAATGCAAAGGACCGTCGTTAAACAACAGGTACTGAGTTTTGTGTCGGTTTCAGCAAATATTTATCTTCGATATGGAAAGATACCTGTTGGTTTCTTCGTCAGAGAGGAACAAACACGTCTTGACACTACGAAACCGGAAGTATATATGTATATATACTACGGGTTTCTTTCAGTTTCCGTCTACGTAATCCACTCACAAGGTTTGATCGGCTCAAGGTTATAGTAGAAGACACTTGCCACACAGAGGGACTGAATTCGGAACCATCTGGTTGGGAGGGAAGCTTCTCATTGCGCAGCCACTCCTGCACTTATATATATATATATATATATATATATATTCATGTGTGTGTTCGGATATTAGAGAGAGAGAGGGGGATGGAGAGAGAGAGAAAGAGAGAGAGATGGGGAGAGAGAGAGAAAGAGAGAGAGAGAGAGAGAGAGAGAGAGAGAGAGAGAGAGAGAGAGAGAGAGAGAGAGAGAGAGAGAGAGAGAGCTGAAGCTACATTCTACTACGAATCGGATTTTCTCATTTCGCAATTTTTCGGAGACTAGTACAAAATGGAAATTGTACCAACTCCCTGGTTGGGTGATTTCTAACAGTTTTTATCGGTCACTTCAGTGGCCGATTGCTATCAGTTTTAATAGTATCAAAGGAAAAGATACTGCACCAACGATCTCCGTAAAGCTTTTTTACCTGCATCGTAGACGCTATTGATATCATCTTCATCTGTAAACTTAGATGCGTAAAAAAATGCTGTTCTACGAAGGAATTTCATAGATTTGCTACAGAGAAGGAATTCATGGAAATTCATTAAAGATGCATATTGAGCAAAGTATTAGGCTCGGGGCGAATGTGTCTGGCAAATTGTTTGTTCGTAATTGGTTGTTTTTGAAATGTTTATATTTATTTCTGACCCATCACTGGGCAAACAGACCTACGATTAATGGTATTCCTTCCATGACACTCTCACTTTTAGAGTTTTTCAACTACATCATCTTATATATATCCCATCCCATCATTGAATTTGTTCAGATAACTATTGTTATTTTTGTCACTTTTCTTTTTATATCAAGTCGGCTTTGATTACATTATCAAATGTAATCTTAAATATCCTTTTGAAGTTATTAAGTTCTTGTACAAACGAAATTTAGCTGTTATTTCTAGGAGAAAGAACGACAATGCAAAGGAGTCCTAGTTGATCCTTTTGTCGCCGAAATAGTATCCACAGATGTACCAGAGAAAGGAAATTATTTCAGTTCATTAGAAGTGGTAGTCTTTAATTTAATTTGAAGCATATTTTTATATTTATGTGTTCTGCCCAACATTGTACTACCATGTTTGCATATGAAGTAGCAACAATGCTGCAGATTAATTATCAGTGGTAATATGAATTGAAATTGAGCTTTGTAGGTGGTTCAGCACGAAAAAGTGTCTTAGAAATGTTATACATGCGGTTTCGATAGAAAGAAACAGTTAGACAACCTTGCGAGTACCCAACTAACATATATGAATAGCTAGGACTACACCAAACATAGATAAGCATCCAATGGAAAATTAAAACTTCATCTAGCATTAGACTGAAAACGGCTAAATGAAACAGAATACAAGAGATGTTACGAGAGATGATTAACTATTGATAGAGTTGCAAGTTGAAATGAATTTTGAGGGTTTGAGGTCTGTAGGTTGGTCAAGCATAAGTGCGTAGCATAAGAATATTTCTTACTGCTTGACAAGATATAATGTTATTTCTATCGTATTTTCAATGTCCCTCTTCATTGAAACACTAGGTGGTTCATCTGTAGCTTTAACTGTGTCTTCGGTTATGTCTTTAACTATAGCTTCAACTGTGGATCAACTCTGGCTTCAATTATGGCTCTAAGTGTGTCTTCAAGTATCTCGGTTGAGTGTAGACAGCAAATGTTTGCGTAGAGTAGAAAAGTGGAGAGTAATATTGTCGTTGTTTTGTTCATGATAGTGGAGGCGCAATGGCCCAGTGGTTAGGGCAGCGGATTCGCGGTCATAGGATCGTGGTTTCGATTCCCAGACTGTGTGTGTTTATAGAGCAAACACACCTAAAGCTCCACGAGGCTCCGGCAGGGGATGGTGGCGAACCCTGCTGTACTCTTTCACCACAACTTTCTCTCACTCTTACTTCCTGTTTCTGTTGTGCTTGTAATTCAAAGGGTCAGCCTTGTCACACTGTGTCACGCTGAATATCCCCGAGAACTATGTTAAGGGTACACGTGTCTGTGGAGTGCTCAGCCACTTGCACGTTAATTTCACGAGCAGGCTGTTCCGTTGATCGGATCAACTGGAACCCTCGACGTCGTAAGCGACGGAGTGCCAACAACAATTTCTTCGTGATGAGTCACTACTATAAGCTATTTTATTCCAACATTGTATATCTAGGACAACATTATTCAATGTTTCCTTTCTTTTTCGAGGTAGCTCACGATTTCATTACAATTACAGTGTCATCTCTAGGGACTTCGCAAGCATTCACTTATTGGTTTTTTATGGTTAAGCCTATGAAATGTTAACAGCAACAAGAATGAAACCTTTGGGGAGCGGGAGTAAGAATAATAGAGTCAAGAGCGAAATATGTGTTACGATAACTCTGCAATAGAGCTGCGTGGCAGGCAACGTTCGATATTGGCTGAGAGGTTCTCAAGTGTGAAAGAATCAACAAAGTGGTCGATTACTACTACTACTGCTGCTGCTGCTGATTCTGCTGCTGCTGCTGCTGCTGTTGCTGCTGCTGCTGCTGCTGCTGCTTCCACGTCGGCCTGTTTTGTTGTGGTAGAATGCTATATTCACTACTCTAAGATCTGCTCATGGTGTTATTCTTAAGACAATAAGTCCTTATTGTATTTTCTTCTCCGCTTTTTTTTTTGTTTTTTAATGAGAAATTTCAATGATTGATTAATTATGCTGTCCTTCAATTTAATATGCATAAACTGTTTTCCAAAAATTAGGTTTGTTGAGTAATCCTAAGTAATTTTCGCTAAACAGGAAATACCCCAAACGTTCCAGCCAGCACAATCTAGATTATTCTGTTTTTGTCCTTTATACAGTATATAAGGTACTATAATTGTCTATGTATTTATATTCAAACTACTGTATTGAAAGCAGCCAAATAATCTTCCAAGCATAGTCTCAATCAATCTTCCGAGATCCCCCTTCCCATTGAGGGCTACATCTTGCAACTACTGCATGGTAAGGACTTATAGCTCTTTATAGTCAAATCCTGAATAATTTGTACAGAGTAGATGCCAACATAAATAAAATATATTTGGCCAATATTTTATACAGGATATTGGTGAGAGCGTTATCAACATTTTTCATTCATAAATGCATAACGAAAACACTGCAACCTTAGTTACAGTGACACATCGCAGTCCAATGGTCGAAAATACTAACATAGTAATGATCACATGCAGATATGCACGCATACATATAACCTAATGTATGCATGCAGACAGACATATACATATCGATTGATAAATGTGTGTGTCTGAGCATCTGGGTTTGTAAGCGTGTGTAAATTGATAGACTGATAACGCACAGAAAGGAATAGAAGTATTCCATATGAAAAATATGAACTTATGTAGGAGGAGATTTATGTTCTTAGATCTTAAGATTCCATTTTTACTGTTGGCAGACATCATTTATTTACTTTTTACCCTTATTTTAGCGTCCAAATAAAAATTCCTATTCCTGCGCACTGGCACAGTGTTGTTTATTTTCATATTCACAGTGATGTACATGTATGAATATATGCATGTAGGTAGGTAGGACGGTATCTATGTATGCGCGACATATGGATATATAAATGCATATAGATATATATATATATATATATATATATATATATA
>NC_068982.1:113006606-113007543 GCF_001194135.2 Octopus bimaculoides
ATATATGTCTATCTATCCATCTATCTATCTATCTATCTATCTATCTATCTATCTATCTATCTATCTATATATGTATATATATATATACAGAGACGGAGGGAGAGGTAGAGAGACAGAAAGAGAAGGAGAGCCGATTTTCTCTAAATTCATTAAAGTAACGAAAAGCCAGTGTTTTGGATGGTACGTGTAATGTCAGTGGGTGAGGGACTCTAGTGCAGGGAAAATGTTGTTAGCTGAATCTAAATTGAGCACGAATCATATACTTGTCACCTTTTTCTGACAGTTGCATTATGGCCAGAATAGATTCTTGACTTTTTTAAATCTTTTTTTCAGAATTTGAAGTATTACTTTGTTCATATGTGACAAGGAATTATATATGCGTGTATGTATGTGTGTAAATATACAGTCTCAGACATATATGCATATACATATATGACTTTCTTTCTCTCTCTTCTTAAATATATATGTGTATGTATACGCCTACAATATTGTGTATATGTATGTAATATATTTATGTATATATGTATTGTATTATGTATGCATACATGACGTCATAAAAGAGTCCATTGAACTACTCGAGACTTTGGAGACTATTTGGAATAAGAGAAGGATTTTTTATGAAGAAAGACAAGAGACATTGCACTAATGCTTGTCCTGCATCACGAATATTCGTGGTTACCCGAACAGCTGGGTAACCGTTCGCTCTTTGCCAGTTTCATTTAGTTTCTTCACACGCCTTGTTTCCTTTCTACTTTCCTGGATTCCTAGCAACACCCTTTACCAGATTAGCGTGACGCAGTTGTAGTCTAATGAAGATCGACTCGAACTTGTGACAGGCTGTTTTGGATTATGTGTTATAAGTAGCATTTACAACCCATATTGTTCACACATACAAATAAATGCGGAAAAACGTGTGTGCGTAAATGAGAATTATATA
>NC_068982.1:113008682-113012263 GCF_001194135.2 Octopus bimaculoides
ATATATATATATATATACCGCGACTATCTTGGGGCACCGCCGTTAAATTGCTACATTTTCATTAATCCTCCCCTGACATGTGGAATTTGATGAAAAAGTGCAATTAATATTGCTTCCCTCCTCTGAGTTTCCTGCCGCGAAGTAGGCTCATCCTGGGGGAGGATATTGATGAGCTGTGGGCCCTTGAAACCCAAACTGTATCTGGTCCTGTATCCTGACGGCAATGTTGGGATTTTTAGTACTATGCAGTGCCACCCCGTTCTGTTGTTTGTGTAACGTATAATGCCAAAGTGAGGTACAAGTTGTTCTAGGATTTTCCAGATGTATATCACTGCATACCTTCCCCGCCTTTGTTCTAGAGTGTGAAGACTTCACATATTTTGGATCTCCCAGTAGCTGACATGTCGCATTGAGACGATCTTATTTTTAGAAATTTTTACAGCTTCTTCCTTTCTGCATATGGGAGAGTTTATAATTATAGTTGACCGATTTTAATTTTATTTATGAATTCCTCACTATTAGAACTAAAGATCTTTAGGTAAAAGAGCTCCTTGCCCATACTATGCTTTTGCAAATGCGAATGCCTGTACGTGGTTGTTTGACTTGCTAGAAATGCGAACCAATGCACAACAAGGTTCTCTCTAAACTACGTTTTAGTAAAAGATGGAAGATTATGTCTTTAATAATAGAGTTTCTCAGAACTGGTTGGGTCTAAACAACAATTTAGTATCGTTTATGTTCGTGAAAAGACAAACAATACCTTAATATCGAATTTTAAACATCAACAGTTTAAATTGTATATCTATATATCAAAAGGTAGCTTATTTACAAAACCTTTACGGTTTATTATCTGAACCAAACGATTCTACATATTAACTTACGGATATCGTTTCTTTGACGTTTAACATATTTGTTTGAAGTTTAAGAATATGTCTTATCAACCACAACATTTTTTTTCATCTATTTAATAGCTTGTCGAGCATCATGTCGAATGGCCTTAAACGTTTTTATACATCAAAGATAGGTTTAGGTTTTGTGTTTTTGTGAAGCTTTGTATATATTTTCTGAAAATGATTGCCTGTGTCTATCTATACGTTAATGTATATGTGTGAACATACTTATTTTGCGGTGTTAGAGTTCAGAGTTTTTTGCAATACAAAATTAACTATATTTTATGTATGACTTTTTTGAAGTGGCAGTATCATTTGCGGGGTTTCAGGAAATACTTTATTATTATTTGCTCACATATCCTCAACATTCACATTGAGTAGTTACTTAAACAAGACTATATTTTATATACTTCATTCTAACTACTGAAGTTGCTTATTACTTAACCGCAGCTCAACCCTTATTGAGATCATTGATAAAATATTTTGCTATTGTGAGTATTCCATATTAAATGAATAAGTTCTGAGAAGGATATTTAACTGTTACTTCTGGTATAACGACATATTATGTTGAAACTAACTCTTGGTTCTATATACATAATTCCCAAATTTATTACTGTACAATAACGACAGTTTATAACTCACCAACAATTTGTAGGAAGGGCATACTAGCATATTTTCTGCTTGTATTCAGTACGAACATGTTCGTCTTCAGTTGTTCTTTGGATCTCAAGTGTATGAAGATATAAGGCCTTATTAAGTACTCGTATAAAACTGAAATTGGACTTGTGGACGATGAACAATGTATATATTTTGTACAACGATAATTAAACCTGCGACTAATTTATAGCGAGGACGACTGCAGCATTTTACAGTCACTGACATAACAACATGCAACCGCCGACTTCTCTGTACGATATACGGTGCTCTATCAATTATGTCATTCCTCATAGCTCTTCTGGCGGACTTTGTAAAAACACCGTCTGTCAAGGTTATAATCGGCGAAGGATATGTTGGAGGACTTCCTTCCAACGTGCTACAGAATGGAATTGATCATGACACCTCAAGATCGTTAAACATTTAACCTTGAAGCTATGCCTGTGACTATATATAATACAACAGAATTGCGCATTTACTAAATGTACTTCCTTTTATAAATGATTTTCGCACCTAAACTATAATATTCCCACACAAAAATATATACTGTATCTATTGTTGTATCTAGTGTTGTTGATATTAATTGTTGTTTGTCACGTCTTCCTTTCTTTTTTGCTGTAGTGCATGTGCAGAGGCGTGTAAAATATATTGTATATTATGTATCGAAACTATTTTCTTATTCATTCATTTAATATATTGACCATTACTTCTCGTAACTTAGAAAAGTTTTCTTTTAGCTTATCTCTAAATGATCGCTGATTGTAGCGACAGAAATCTCGCTATTGTTGATAAATGTCATACGGAAACAGATGAAGTGCTTGTATATCAAATTTAATCGTTATTTCAACTTGTAAAATATATTTTCTGAAGATACTCTTCTGTAATACAGAGTATTTGTTGATTTTTGCAATTTCCATTGGAGAATGACGTTACTTTCCAAGAATGGTATGTAGCCAAAAATTTGTCGAAAATTGTATATTTACCTTACTAATACGAGTAAAAGAACGAGACATCTAAGTAGTCGCACAACTGCTAAAACAGCAGCCACATCTCTGTAACATCTCACCTTAACATTAGATAATGTAGTTTTAATGAATATAAGATTCTGAAAATTATTGCAATACCGTTGATCATAGGTCGTTTCAATCAGCGGTAACTAGGGCCTAAACAACAACCAAAACACCACCTTCAACGACCATTGGTAAATATGTTAAGGGTGAATGAAGTGTTAAGCAAGCTCCATTGTGAATTTAAAAGGGACGCGTCAAAATATCCCAGGACACGTATTTCGGCGTTTTTCTCTTCCTGCCTTACTGTATGAATTTAGAAAGTGTAACATGATCTATAGTTAAAAAAACCAGTCAAGTGTTCGTTGAAATAAGATATTATTTCGTTGAAATAAGATATAACCAAATAAGATATTATTTAGTTATCTATATATAAACGCTTTAACATGTTAACTATCATATTTAGCGCAGTAATCTGCCAAAAATATGTAGTCAGTTCTAATTATACCAGCGTAGAAAAGATATCAGTATGGATTAAAAATTAACTCACACGCGCGTACACACTTACACGCACACATATGCACTCATATACATCGGTTAGGCTAAGCGACAGAAATTAAAACAACAAATGGAGTCGGGGTGACAGTTAGAGATGCGAAATACCTTTGTACTATTGTAATACTACTGTAATAAAAAAATTTTTGAAGTCATCGGTATTTTTATCAACATAAAACTAAATTTTTATCGGAAATTATCGTAAATCTATTTTATGATCTTCGCACACACTCACACACACGCACAAACACACACGCATATATATATATATATATATATATATATATATATATATATATAAAAAGTCAGTTCAAATAAACAAGCAATTAAAATACTGAGAAAAAAACGAACGTGAGGAGGTGCATAAGAAATATCAGGTCATCCCATAACTTCTTTCCGATTCTACCTTTTTTAAGACTGAATAAAATTTGATATTATTTTAGAGTGTCTAATGGAATTAAAAATTGTTTTTAGG
>NC_068982.1:113013320-113043048 GCF_001194135.2 Octopus bimaculoides
AATTAAACATAACATTTGATCACTTGTTTTCTTTATTCAAAATTCGGACAGAACTTATGGGATGACCTGATATATTATTTTGACGCTCGGTGAAGCGAGAGACTCTTTGTTAATGTTTCGAGCGTGCCTCTTCGTCGGAAACAGGGTTGTCCAAAGAGAAAGAAGTAAAAATAAAGGAACACATTGCCAACAGTCCACATGCAGTTATTAACTCTTTTTTTTTTTTTGGACATATATATATGTTTTCGTTTTCTTCATTGTTTCTTTTGAGACCATTTTCCATGCTCGTTTTTCTGAAACCAAACCTACGTCTTTTTCCAAGTAAAGGATAACATACTCGCGCACTCATATGTATTTGTATGCGCATGCATAAAGGTATATATGAATATACGTATTTGTGTGTGTGTATAGTATATGAACATATGTATACAGGGACATGTATGTATGTATGTATACACATACACACACACACACCTGCACACAGACAAACATACACACACACGCCTCCCCCCATATGCATGTAAGTGCCAGGCTGAAGAAATAAGTACTGGATCAATTCGTTTGACATACACACACACACATATAAATATATATGTGTGTATATATATATATATATATATATATATATATATATATATATATATATATATATATATATATATATATACATATGCATGTATGTATATAAGCGTGGTGTATGTGTTTGTATACGTTCACGCACGCTCTACGATCATAGCCAGCATGTATGTATGTATGTATGTATGTATGTATGCGTGCATCATCGACCAGTCGATCAGACTAACCGTATGCTTCGATTGCTGCAATCTGCAATGTGACGGAAAGACGACTCAGTGCAAGAATTCGACAATATATATAAAATATTTTACTGTAAATTAAAGTACTACTTTAGCTATTGTGAACGATTTCTATTTTTTAGTCTTATTATAATTGGACTTTAAACTTAAAGTCACATTTGAAATTGATTAGCTTTCATAAAATTAATTAGTCACCATTTGAAATAGAAATTAGGTTTTGAAATATAAATGCACATATTTGGCATTGCTCCACATTTATTAAACGGCCAGAAAATCATAAGGATATTTCATCGGCTTAGTTGAAGTTTGAAGTGAACACTTTTAAGTGAATATAATAGTGTCTCTAAAATACTGAAGTTTAGCAGATCTTTCTCATTTACTAACTAGAAAACATCCAAAATAAGAAGATTGTCAGTAAAAGTATAAGCATAGCAGAAATATTGTCTGTCAAATTGATATGACAGCAAGAATATTATTCACCGCAAAAAAAAAAGAAAGAAAAAGAAAAAAATCAATACATTCAACATAATCCATAGTATAAATTTAGTGTACCAGGTAATGGTGATTTTCATTGAGGAAATTGCGTGAAAATTGTCATTATAAGTATTTAAAATATATGTAGGTTTTCGTCTACAATACAAAGAAAAAATTACTTGTATATTTGGAATGGTATATGAAACACATACTAAGTAAATTATAGATGATTTCATGTTTTAGAATATTTAGAGGTATTTTAGAACAGTTTGTTGCAGAAAGTTTATTTTTGGATAATAACGTGAATATTTTAATATTTATGTCTGCATATAGTTAGCGGTAATGAATTTTTATGTTGTACAGATACCTTTATGATAGACAATTGAAATTATTATATAACACAAATTGATGAGAAAAGTAGCTCTTAATAACGGCTATTAGCGTTATTAAAGCTATGAATATTCATAATATATGAATATTGGTTAACGTGAAAAGAAAAAAATAAGCAGGTTCATGGTATCATGAAGGATGTTGATTTTTCTAGGCAGAAAATAGTAGACTCTAACATCAAAACAATTTTTGCCTCACTGCCTTAATTACAAGATGCAACCAGAGATCCATTCAGCAAGCAGTGAGGCTGTGGAAAGAGAAGATATACAAGTTGTGTCTCTCACTCTCAATGGAGCATATATGAAAGGTTAATGAAACAATTAAGTCGAAGATTATCAACCAGATGAAAAACATTGATTTTGTTTTAATACGTCAAACATCTAACATTAGGAAAAAAAATCAATTAGGACAAATCCATTGATTTATGTCGCTTTTAGTGAAAATAGTTCTAAATATGAAGTATCGTGAAACAGTAGATTGACCATTATAGGAATAAAAACAAAAAAATGAAGAAATTAACGAAGAAGAAATAACGTGAGACACGTAATTAAAAACAAGTACATCGATAAATGAAATGAAGTTGTAATCATCTATAGCTTTCAATAGAATAAACTGCAATAAATCGAGTAAATTGTAGGAAACTGATATAATTTTCTAAATTCAAAGAGACATTATTGAAATTAGATTTGAATTATTACAATCGCCCAAAAGTAGAGGGGAAATATTCACGGGGCATTATCTGATACCAATAGAAAAATTCTATAAATTGAACAAATACGCATTAAGATCGATCTGCATCACTCTAACTTAACACCTAAAAGCGTGTATCTTTACGTCACATGAAGATAACAAAAATACTGCAAACCTACACACATGTATGTATATATGTGTACGTATGCATGTATGTATATATGTGTACGTATGCATGTATGTATATATGTGTACGTATGCATGTATGTATATATGTGTACGCATGCATGTATGTATATATGTATGAATGATTTCATACATCTATGCATGCATGGGCACATAATTGCATGTACAAATGTATACGTGTACGTTTGTGTGTGAACATGTGCACATGAACACAATGATAAGTGGGACTGTATACGTGAATCTTATTTACATGATGTATTTCATGAATGGTTTACATAGTTTTACAGTAATGTTAACAACCTCTTGCAATAATCTTCAGCTTAGACATGTTCTTTGTGGTTCAGTAAATTTCACCTTCTCCAGATTGGTCATGAGTCAATTGATCCCGTACCCATATGCTCCAAAAGAATCCTAAATTTATTGGCCGGATGAATTACCAGCAGATTTCTCATCAGTTTGGTATAGATGCTCTCTTTTTCACTAACTTTTAATATTACGTTGATATATGCTGAGCAATTATTTCAGCTGCAGTTCATAATAGTCCCCGATCAGTATGTCAGTTTGTTTTCCTTACGTTTTATTTCAGTCTTAACAGGGGCATTCCAGTATTCTATCGAAACGTGAGCTTATTCCCATTGCATCACTGTAGTTTCTAGCCACGACATCATGTCCGACAGTATGGTGACGCCGCCTGTGTTCTTTCGGACGGCTAACTTATGACCTGGGTGACATGCTGAATGTCAATTTCACAAAGCCAGCATTGGAAGTTGCATCAAGCAGATTTACCTGTATCCTCATAACTCTTGCGACTATAATCTGCACATGTGTGGCAAAAACCTATCCTACAACGTGGAGTTAATGTTCTGGTTGTTAATCCAGGTTAGATGACACCAGTTGTCAATGTTGGTGGCCCTTTGAAGCCTTCTGGGAACATAGGTATGTATGACATTTTTGCTAGTATGTATTCTATCTCTCTCGTAGTGACTTGTGGTAGAATTGTGAAGCTTCTCCGACTGAAAATAAGTGATCAGTCAGGCAATACTTTCCAAGAAGTTTGTTTCTTACTCTTTGGATGATATCCGCCTCAGGAATGCAGGCATCATTTATAAAATGAAGTGGATGTCGATGGTTATTATCTGTTGTCGAAAGGATATGATCCAATATTCAGAAACTGCTGTATCGATGTTAAGTCTCTATTGCAATGTGTTTGTTTAAATGAAGGTAGTGTACATCAGTGTCCTTGTGGAAGTTCCTGCAACACACTAATGATTGTAAGTTTTTAACATCAATAGGACGAATCTAATTTACTAACCAGTCAAGTAGCTTAAATGGTGATATAAACACTTGTACGACAAATACTTTTTGGGTTATCGACTGACTGCATGCAGAAAGTTCTGAAGACGATATTTTCTTTATCCTGGCTTTATATTCCCTGGTTACATGCTCCCTGCAACAAGTTCCATCATAGGAAATATTTTCCTATATTCGTAAGTAACTCTAGCATCCCTCATTAGATATGTGAGTAATAGTCAGACCATAGTTATGTTTTTAGATTGATTTCTACGAGCATTAATCTTTGAATCCAACAAGACCATTATCAGGTCTATCCACTGCCGCTACACATCTGAAGTCATGGTTGTTTTTATCAATAGTTCTACAGCACATCCTAAACTTGTTTTCTTTCCAGCTGCTATTCTATTTCATCTGTGGTGATGTTATTACATTCACAGTGATTTTTGAGGAACAGGTTCAAACAATCTAAGCACTTGTTATACTTGAAATTATAGCACACAATTGACCAGTGGTTTCTTGCTAGCTAGATGGCATTTTTTTTGAGAATCAGTTCTGTTACAGCCATCTTGAAGCAGCTTTGTATATTTGCCTCACTCTCAATATTTCTTCACTCTAGGGTGAGTGTCATTTGCTAGCAGGTATCATGCTTTCACTAATTGATATAGAGGACTATGTGGTCCCTAACAGGCACAGCCAACATTTCGGACCAACGGAAGAAACAGCCAGGCTGTGATAAGGCTGTAGATTTAACCGTAGTAATCTTAAATGAAGATCCTTGCTTAAAGATACAAGTAGTCTATGATCGAATCCACATGTTATCGATCTCAAGCCCTCACCACTAGGCCAGGTGTCATCATAAACAGTGTCGTCAACTTTGTTTTTCATCATTCTATGGTCAATAAATAGAGCGACTACCAAAATCTCGTGCGGCGTAATCTTCATTTACCTTTCATATCCTAGATGTTTGGATTAGTTAAGAGAGAGTGCACCATGAACTTGTCTGTTTGCGACTCCATTGGCAAGTAAACACATGATAGAAAGCATGTTAAATGCCACCAAGTAATTCTGGAGTTTGAGTAAACACCGTAGCTTTTGTAATATATATTATCCAACACCATAGTATGTATAAATATTAAGCGATCATGCATTCAAATGTAATTTCAACACACACCGATAAGTTTCTTGCTTTGAACGATATTTTTTTAAAGGTAGAATACTGGCAATATGATATCAATGGTTTCATGCAAAATTGTATGCAATCATTCAATCGCAGTTTCAATGACGCCCACAACTTTGCCATATCTGTAGTGGAGAATTCAATACAAGATTTCATAAGAACCCACATATAGTACAAAAAGAAAGGGATAAGGAATGAATGACAGGTAGCAGTCATTAAGAAACTGCGTATAGAATACTTTGTTTGTAATGTATATTGACTATATTGGTATTCGGGAAACTCTCTTGCATTAAAAGAGTTTAGGTAAGACGATCAGTATCTATTATCATAATTAATATATAATTCTAAATTTACGCAATGAATATGAGTCTGTACTGGTTATCTATACTGAAATGCATATCGGTAGACCACTATGTACTTAGTAGGCAACATATTGCTGGTAGTAGGCTATACTGTACATGAATAATTGCATGTGGATAAATGATACATGTACGTGAGCACAACGTGTATATTACACCTATCTATCGAGATATTTCCTTTTATTTTGGTCATTCAACTCACCTGGCGTTGTACCATAGTAAGGCTGTTATATATTGGCATAAAAGTACAATATATATAAAAGTATAGATATATTTATATGAGTGTGTACGTATGCATGCATGTAATTATATATATACATACATATATGCATATAGGTATTCATCATCTCGATCATCATCATCATCATCATCATCATCATCATCATCATCATCATCATCATCATTATCATCATCATCATCATCATCATCATCATCATCATCATCATCATCTTCATCATCATCATCACCATCATTTAATGATGATGATGATGTATATATATCTATCTATATACATATATATAAATCGGTGTATGTGTGTATATGTATGTGTATGTATGTGTGTATATGTGTGCATACATATTCATAAATTTGTGTTTTAATTTGTGTGAATGGTGTAGCTTGCCCTATGAGTGGACTCTTCTATTTCCCAGTCGGCTATTATTCATGTGATGTAACTGAATAATGATTATATAATGCAATTGCTAGGTGGTCCCAACGTTATTTCAATACGGTGGATGGATATTTATGCATAGTGCATATGGTGTATTATGTTACAGGAGAGAGGGTCTGTGTGTGTGTATGTGTGTGTGTGTGCGTGCCTGTGTGTGTTTGTGTGTGCGTGCGTATGTGCCTGTGTGTAATGAATGGGAACGGGTTGGGGCAGATATTTTATAAGTTCGCGACCATTTCCACTTTTTGCCCGCTGTTGATATGAATTATATAAATTCACAAAATATTCACTTTCGCAGATATTAATATACATTCAATTTGCTTTCATATTATATTCAAGGAGCTGCACAAATTGCAAGGTACAACATAGAAAATACGAAGCACAAAGTGATTTTCTTCATTCTCATTCTAGCGCAGTGGTGGTAAAAAGCGGCATTTTGCATGGCTGTGTAATTATGTTAATACATTTGGATGTTGTCCTATAAGTGTCATGAGATCATTCTATAGCCCAGAGTAACGATTCCCTTAGTCCTTTATCCAGCTCCTTTGTTTCGCATCATGTGTATTCTCATAAAAATGTCCTTCTTAACAATTATGGGAGAGGAAACATTAGTACTACTAAAGCTACTACTACTACTACTACTACTACTACTACTACTACTACTACTACTACTACTACTACTACTACTACTACTACTACTACTACTACTACTACTACTGTTGCTGCTGCTTTAGCTCATATCACTACTACTGCTACTCCCGCTTCCAATACAACTACGTCTTCTACCACTTCCACCAATAAATACGACATGAATTGCTTCAGCTGCTACTGATTGTACTATTGAGGCTGTTACAGTCACTACAGCTATTACCACTATCATTGCTGCTGCTACTACTATTACCTCAACCTATGACCTATCCCACCACTACGAACTACTCCAATTTTCCTGTTCCGTGTCGGGGCCCCTCATCAGGGATGTCATTCCATTGAATGTTGTCAGCTACCAGCCTAATCTCAGCTGATTGTCAGGTTTATAGTCGACAGGTTTATAGTCGAGCCTGTGGCAGCTGAAACTTCCAGCTTTCTTGGTCCCCAGTCCATATCCCTGTTCACCGCTATCGCGGAGGAGAATGTTGTCTCCAAGTACAAGCCCTGTGAGTTAAAGCGGCAGTTCAAACGCATCCCTATTGCTATCCTTTGGGGCAACGCGTTTTCCATTTTGTCTGTTGATGCCATGATTAATGTCATTTAATGATTTTATCAAAGTGTTTAATGACATCTATCTATCTATCTATCTATCTAATACAATTTGATAAAATATGCATCACGCATTCCTTCATATCAACATTGATTCAAAGGATCAATAAACTGCCACTGCTAAAACTGTTGCTACCACTGTTATAGGTCAGCAACTAACAGGAGACAAAGTTTTGATACAAGGCCAGCAATTTCTGAGGAGGGGGCAATCATTTACATCAAACCCTGTACACAATCGATAGGTATTTTATCCATTCCAAAAGGCAAAGTCAACCTCGGTGGAATTTGAACACAGAACATGATGACGAACAAAGTCCGTTAAACATTTTGTCCTGCATGTTAACAATTCTGCTAGTTTGCCGCCTTAAGGAGACGAACAGAATTAGTTGAATTTTATATGAAAAACATACGAACTTTCAATATAATATAGTTGATTTTCTTTTAAATTAAAGCATGACTAAATATTTTTACATCGTACAAATCAGTAGCATTTTCAATGAGAATATAAATATTATTCTGTTCTTCATCATAAAATTTTGAAAGAACTTTACTTTTTCTCATATATGTGTATGTGTGTGTGAGTGTGAATATATATATATATATATATATATATATATATATATATATATATATATATATATATATATATATATATATATATACGCATACACACACACATTAAACCTGTTAACTATTCAGCGGAGTTCATGTTTGCAAAGCCTTTTCTCCCACCAGTTTAGATATATCTATATGTAAATCCTTACTAAACTTAATATTTTTTTTCTTTCTTATCGATAAAATAAAAATTTTCCTCGAAAACAAATGTTAATCTGATTGTTTGTCACTCCTATAGATATTCAATTTTATTTTCATTGCTGCTGTGATTTTTATATTAACGAGTGTCTTAATATCCCTCTGCAGTATTTGTGTTTCTCTTATAATTTGAAGATAATTTTTTTCATAACTGACTTTGAAAAAATACTAATAAGCCTCGGGTTAAATGTGTATTCCACTTAGATTCATTCCATATGTAAGACCTAAAGTCTTATTGCATGATTCTGACAACTTTAATATAGATTTTAAAATAATTAAATATTTCATGTATTTAATTTCGTTAATGTCTACCAATAATTAAATTTTCTACAGTTTATTGAGAGCATTTTAAATCTTCCATAATCAAGCGGTACAGACGATACAGTTGCTTAGGTTTGTTCTGAATTCAAATCACAGTTGATATATAATATCAATCGTATACATACGATACACTATATATACCATATATACAGGGGTCAATTCCACTGCAGCTACAACCTAGTGATTAAGAAGTTCCCTGTGCACTTACTGAACTATGAATGCGTGAATCGTTGAGAAGTGTTTTGCCTGAAAGAATGGAGAACGCCCAAGACTTGTGGAAGAAATTTATGAGAATGAAGCTTATCGAATGGACTGTAATTATAATTTGGAATGGTGGCTTTGTCACACAAAGAATAAGACTGATCGTCCATGAGAATTTCGTTCAAAGTATAAGCAGTTGTGGAATACTCAACCACTTATCAAATGTTCATTAGCTTGTGTAATATGTAAACGCCTAATTATTTCTGTGACGCTACACGAGGTAGAAGTAAGGTGTCTGTACCGCTTCGAGTTTTCACACACACACACACACACACACACACACACACACACACGTATATTAATATAAACAGCTCGGCACAATGAAATACCATGAGAGAAAAATTTAATCGTCACTAAGTGTTAGAACGCCGAAACACCTACATTGCTAGAAATAAAAGTTTAAAAGAAATTCTTAATCTTGTAAGAAGAGCGCAATATACGTACACTGACAGGAGAGGTAACTGCCCCATAACCGCCTCTAGAATCACCAGATTAGGCTTAATTCGCCTATTCGGTAGGCAACGTCAACAGTGACTGCTCGAACTTTTTATATTAATTTGTAGTGTATGCATTAGGATTTCGCTAAATCAGCCATAAATGTTTATGGTAAAAATATATATACTGTCAGACGGAATTAGCCAAAGCGTTGACCATAATACCGGTTACTGACATGTTTATCCTTGGCTCTTGAACACACCCATCAAAAGCAGAGGTATCGTTGTTTTCATACGAACAGTTCTGCAATGAAATTAAATGTGAATCGCAGATTCTAATGGGCGACGTCCAGTGAGAAAAAAAAAAATCTGCGGTGCGTTTAAAGCTTTGAAATCGCACTGTTATCACTATGTACCATCCCAAGGGAGAATATATTATGCATCCTTGGAAATATTTTATTTATTTATCATTCTGTCAGTCGCTGTTAAACGAAACTTAGTTACTCAGTAAACACGCAATATATAGCAGTTAGTGATTTCAGGGCCGGAGGGATAAACAGACTAGGAACGGACGAATATATATGAAACGAGAATAACAACTGTCTTAGACAGATAGGGTTGAATAGACACGCTAAATACAAAATTGCCTTTGGTCACTTTAAAATAGCAAGGCCTTGTATTACTCTCAAATAGTGCACCCTGAGGTTAGCTCCTATAGTCTGCAAACACTTTAATATTGTCCTCTCTCTAAACAGGGATACTTAGCGAATTTTTTTCTAAACTGCAGGACACTTCTGACACTTACAATTATTGGCCTGTCTTACTCCATGTATCTGAGATGAAACGGATGTCAAAGTTAGCAAAGATATTCGTCAACATTTGGACTCTCCTCACGCTTCTTACTCGCAATGCTTGCAGTTTTAAACCTAGTTTCATAACAGATCTACTATGTTATATCGCTCTTGGTAGACTCTCATCGTAGACAAATTTAGTGAAGAATATCATAGCTCTCGACATAAGCAAATATTTCAACGATTGTCAAGAAAGTAAACCTCTTGAGAAAAACACCCGTCAACGGAATCTCTTCGTCAGTCAACTCTTGCATTGGTAGTTTCCTGTCCTGTGAAAAAGGAACTCTACTGACCTGAGCTAACATAGCACTCTCTGATCAACAATCGATCAGTAGAGGTAGGTAGTTAGGTTCTGTCCTCTACGCTCTTTCTAATACTTATCATGGTGATACTTGGAGTCACATACAACAATATCCACTCTTACACTGTTGGTACCACACTTCAATCATCCTTAAACTTCTATACCCAAGCTAATTAGGTACCTCATAACAAATCTGCACGGAATCAATGAACAAGATATATACAAAATAAGCTCTAAATGGAACATACCAAATTTGTTTCTTTCGACCGCAAAACTCTAATCACTGCACATATCAAAAGAACATAATCCCAGTTTACCCTCTTCCTTAAAAGTCAGTAGTACACAATCTTGGTCCTTCGCGATTGTTCCACATGGTGGATCTCATTATCATTGATGATTTCAACTCACGTCATTAAAATAGATATGATCGCAACTTTCAAACTAGCCTTTGATACAGACTTCATCCTACCACACTAAACGTTGGGTAAGAGTCTTCAATCATAACCTCGAGTTGACACTATCCTTGTAAATAGATGGGGAGTGTGTGAAAGCATCGGACTGACAATATTTCTTTGACAGATTTCCCTACTGTTCTTGAGTGCATTTAAAACACTTAAGTACATTTAAATCGCCTGAGTACCATTAATGCATATATTCACATAAATTTCTCAGTTTGAAATAGTTGGTATTTTGATACAGCATCGTTCTTTAACAGCAACGAACTAGTCGTGCCTGCATTTTTGCCTGCATTCTCTCGCCAGTCTTTCAGGCGCTGCAAAAATGTCATCTGCGTTGTTCTTCCAATGTCTAAATTACGAACAAAAATATTTTATTGTGCAGACTATCCCTATATAGAATTTTAATTTCAAGATTTTAATTCATCCTATATATATATATATATATATATATAAATGTGTATGCGTTTTTGTGTATGCTTGTGTGTGTATATGTGTGTGTCTGTGTATGTACATACATACAGGGCACTAACGACCTTTTCTTCTGTGTTGCGTTATTACCAAAATGTCATTGAAATCAAAATGTCATTGAGTAAAGTTTTAAAAAATATTTCAACACTTTAAAAATATAGATAATATTATTACAATTCAAAAAAGGAGAAAAATGTTTTATAGTAAAAGAACATAAAGAGCACGATAACTATTAAGGGAAATTGTAAATTTTATACTCAGATATTTGCTGCTTCAGAAAACTTCTAACTGTAATTATATACCAAATGTCTGCATATGTCCGCGCACGTTTATCTATGGATTTTATCTTGTTCGTGAAAGAATTTACTTACACTCAATGTTTATAATTCATTTGTCAATATCAGGATGATAAGTGGTAAAATAATTGAGTGAGTGCATTGTAAATTTATTGAGATTTGACGCGTCTGATCAGAAAGGCTTTTCCTATCTTGTTAAATAAATGTAGGTGAATGGTTTAATGTAGTATTGTACAAGATGAGATTCAGACAACGAGTTCCACAGACCCTCCGAGACCACATTGAAAGACAGTTGTCCTAGACTAACTGAATCGTGATGGCTTCCGAGTAAGACATAAGCAAGGAAGATTTGCTCCGTTTCTCTGCTCCATAGAAAAAGCATTCTATGAATGAAGAACTTGAAATATTTTGTGAAACCAGGAGTGGGTTTGCATAAACTTTAGATGACGAGAAAACAAAGACGCGTGTGGATTCAACCAGCTTTAAAAACCAGAGTTTTAGCAGAGTGAAGAGAGAGCACGTCTGTGGGCTAAAGATTGCAGTGTAAAATAAGACCTAAAGCGTTGACTCTCACACTTGATTCAGCTTTATAATTTTCCTTGCCTGGTTTAAACATAGCAAAAGAACCTCCTGGCTTAACTTGGTTAATCGGGAAGATAAAGATGTCTTCCTAACGGAAGTGAGGCTTATAAAGATTGGCTTGGAAACATGTTTTTCTTTTGCGCACGAAAAGTTACAACAGAAAGTGTTAAAATATCAACTGCTAATTCATGGGAGGACTTTGGGGTTAAAGTTGGATTCTAACCAATAAGAATTCTAGCGAACCATCTTTCGGCTTCGTAACAAGAATCCCTCTTCTAAAGCGACATTAAGGAGGCACCTGATATTCTTCTCTCTTCAGACAAGAGCATCCCTAAGAGGTTGATAGAGAATACTTTGGATGTCTGTTATGAAAATAAAATCTTCTGGTGAACCCGAAGTGCATCTAAGGGTAAAGAAAATCATAACAGTAATTAAATCGCCCAAATGGGGAAAAGTCGCTGGGAAATATGACATTCAAGTATTCTCTGGATGAATCATGAATGTTAGATGCTTTGGACATTTAAAACAACACCAAAGCAATGGTGATTCCATGTGGGAGTCCCAATATTTAAAAGAAGAGAGACACGAGAGTTTGCTTTAACTATAGTAGGTTATCACTGTTATGAAGCTGGACAGTAGAAGACAACATTAAGAGTACACGAATCTATGGAGCACTCAACCAGTTGCAAGTTAATTTTACGAATAAGAATTCAGGTGGTTGAACATCTGAATATCGTGGAAACTGTCGAAGAACCCAACATTTCTACATTGTATCTATTCTACTGCTAAACTTCTACACGCCTCTTATAACGTATTCTTATAATGTACTACTGATTTGCAGAATTTTACCAGTAGAATATAGAGAGAGTAGAAATGGTGGTTTCTTCGTCAGTCTCCACGATGATCATTCATATTTTCAACCAAGAATTAATGTTTAACTGGTCGAGTATTTCACACATTCGTGGACTCGTAACATTAAACATGCTGTTTTCTATTCCACTCAGAACAACATATCTCTCCCGTATCTATTCCTTTTTTTCCCATCACCTCTAATACGTATCCCCATGTTCCACACAATGCAGACGTCGCCTAATCGATTATTAAAACTACTACCACCAACGCTTGTCTTCCCAGACACAGGATTTTGAAGACACCAACGTCATGATATCGAAACTGAGCATTTACCATTTTAAATTCAGCAGTGAAGGTGCGTCTACCGATTCATGGGCACTGTACCTCCTTTTATATGACTAGCTTTAAAAATGTAAATCTCGAAAGTGAGTGGATGCAATTGTATTACGTGTTTTCAAAGAAGTAGTTTGGATAGTTAAGGTGATGGCGAGATTGAGGATTAAAATATTACTGCTGATGGTAGTGGTGTAGGTGTAGGTGTTGGTGTTGGTGTTGGTGGTAGTGGAATAGTAGTGGCAAAAAGGATGGAATGATGATGATAATAATTATAAAACTGAGGTGTGAATAAGCGAAGTTTTATATCCATGGCAATGTTGTTGTTTGTTGTGTGTGATTACTATAATATTAATAGCAATGCCCACGCTACACTGACCATGGGAATGGGAGGAACGCTATATTTCTCGTAGTAAAATTATTCTAATAATATTTATGTTAATGAATTCTTCCTTAATGAAATTCGTTTCTGGCACTCAGAACCAAGTTTTTATCGATCTGTTGGTCTGCTTTAATCGATTTTTCAGTTGTTCAAATCTTATAATTTTTGTTTATCCAATTTCTTCGTTTTCTTTATCACATCAGTTACTTTCGTGAAAATATTTGTTTTCCTCTTTTTAATCCATTAAATTTTACATTTGCTATATAGCATCCACGTTTTCAAGTTTTCGATGTTTCTTTCTGTTTTACTGTTTTTTTCTTTGTTTTACTGTTTTCATTTGTTTTATTTGAAATGAGTTCAGTGTTTTCTATGTTGTCAGAATAATTTAAATCATACAGTTATTCTCTTTGCTTCTCTTCTTCACAACCTTCAGATTCTCCTCAAATTATTGTTGTTGTTGTTGTTGTTGTTGTTGCTGTTGTTGTTGCCGCTGATGTTGTCGTCGTTGTTGTTGTCATTGTAGTTAATATTATTATTAGTAGTAACAATAGTATCTTTAACATATTGTTATCATTAGTATCGTCATTATTAACGTAATTTTCGAATTGGTGGGAACTACAAAGAAGAGATCACCATGGAAATAATTTAGAACCATCTTATTAATCGTCCTCCCCACACAGAAAATAAATCTTGCACAATAGTTTCAGATATAATGCAATGCAAAATACACTGTTATTTTGACTGATGTGTATTTATTTTACTTTTTATCGTAATAAACTACATTTGGTGCACAGAATAATATATTTCTATTATAGCAGTAGTTGAAGGTAAGTAGCTAGTGGAATGAAGAACTGGAGGATTTTCTCATGAGTTATTAACTCAATCGTATGCAAAGCATGTAATTATAATTTGTGAGGTGTATACTCTTTATTTTACGTTGCTTCAGTTTGAAATGTTTGGCATTTTCTGAAAAAATACTTTTCGGTATTTTGAGTATCAGCGGTTAAAAGCTTCTTAGGATAAATTTATACATTTGGTAGAGACGTTATCGTCTATCATTTACCTTTTAATTTTTTGCCTGTTTCAATCACTAGTTCACGGTCTTGCTTGAGAATCACCTTGAAGAATTTACTCGAGCAAATCGACCGGAGCACTTATTTTTTAAGCCTATTACTCTATCGATCATCTTAGCTGAGCCAATATGTTACGGAGACATAAATAAACGAACTCCAGTGGTCAAGCGGTGGATGGGGGAACAAACACAAGCACAAAAATCACATGCACCCACACATACATATATATATATGAGGGACTTTACACAGTTCCCCTCAGTGCATTCACTCACAAAGCATTGGTCGAGTCAAGGATATAGTAGAAGATATTTGCTTTAGATGCCTCAAAGTAGGACTGAACTCAAAACCACGCGGTTGTAAAGCGGGTTCTTTTAAACCACACAACTATGCGTGTCGATTAATTCAACCTCAATATCTAAGTCCTACTTATTTTATCGATTTAAGAAAGTTGAAAAGCAAAATCGATTTCGATCAGATCTGATTTCAAAAGTTACACACATCATTATTTTGTGGTATATAAAATATGAACTGTTCAAGCACTTGTATCGGTTAAATTGACTTCAGACACCCAACCCCCATTCAAATAAAACAAAAACCGTAAAGAAATGTAACTACGTATAAACTTCAATCTAAATTATCCGATGTGCTTTCAAGTTTAACATCCCAATTTAAGCTCGTGCATCTCATCCCGCCATCGTTCCTTTTCACACAAGCACTCTCTCATTTATCTCGTATCAACTAACATTTGACGTCACCTTCAGACAATCCTGAAATTTAAGAAAACAAATGAGTGTATCAATATTTCTTACGATGTAGTAGGTACTTTAATACAATATATAAAATCCGTGAAGTATATATTCTTATGACGCACTCACTGATAACAGTCAAATAATCATTGATTCAAACACTATTACGTTAACCAATGAACAGACTCATTAGATAATATATTCCAATATATTATTAAAAGGAGGGAGTTATAGTAAGCAGATAGACAGAAACCTATGACCTTTTGACCATGAGTTTTCTCTATTCTATTTGATATGGATTTAAAGAACAACATCCACATTTATGATTATATTGACATAGTTCTACAAAATGGCTTCAAAAGAATTGTTCCGAGCCATTATGATCATCATTCTGCTGAGATGCCTATGTCCTCAATGATCTCTTTCTTTCAATTTACCAAACAGATCGGCTAACGGCAAAGATATGACATTAATTATCATCCTCCATAGACACGAAATTTGATAGTACCAAGCCGTCATATATTACAGCTGCTAACCCTCGCTCTACCTCCCACTCTCCCTCTCAGTCTTTTCCTTTCTGTATTCATATATATTTCTTTCTATGTATGTATGTATATATGAATGTATGTATGTATGGGCAGCATGGCCGAATGGCTTAGAAGTTCGCTTCATGATCCCAAGCTCCTAGGCCCAATAACGTGGCTTACTGCTCTAAGCAAATATCATTTGTTATAGCCTCGGTTCAACTCATAAATTGTGACTGAAATTAGGTATATATAAACTATATGGAATTCCGTTGCACTTGATTAAACTATTAACTGTGCAGTACAATTTATTGCACACTTTTTCACGCGGATGCCGACTGAGAATAATACTAATGGTACGCGTTTCTGTGGAGTACTCAAGTACTCATGATAATTCAATGAGTAAGACATTCAGTTAATCTAAAAAGAGAATAATCAACTTAGAAAATGTTGGAATTCCATCCACGTATGTACACGTTTTTATCCTCACACCATAGCATATCTTCCACCTCTACCATGCAGTTGTCAGCTGCTTGGATTATGAAGAATCATCGACAGCAACTATCAGTCTCCATAGGCACAAAGTTAAGAAAGCATCAACTTTCCACATATCGCCGCTTATAAACGTTATACAGTACCAAGAAAATTTTCATTGGTGCAATAGAATGTCATGCAAGATATCAGTCTATCACCCATTCACATATTAGACTCATCGAGTTTTTAGGGTGACAAATATACATGCGTCTTCAGTTCTTGGAGTTTTATCCGCTGCAAATAATAGATTGGTTACTAGAGCTTTATTTAGACACATGCTGGTGATTATATCCTGGAGATGAGAAAACATTCAATACCAATTGGATGAAAATCAATAACGGAGCAGGATTATCATGCATTTTTTTCACTATGAAGGTATTTAAATGACAGAGCAGACTATGGCGCGGAATCGAATGAAGCCCGTTCAGTATGTTACATTTGTGGTTGTATACTGAAAGTGCTTACACGTTCTTTGATTCCCATCCAAAGATTTTTATAGTACCAAATAATAACAGTAATTATTTTCTTATCCACAATTTGAGATCTACAATGCTTTATGAGAACAAAGAACATTTTCTTTAATAAAAATAGTTGCTTGCATATTTTTAGTTCACAAAATACACTGAAACCGTTTTGAAAAATGTATTTTATTCTATTTTTATATTTTGTGCGGGTGTTTCAATTTGTAATCGACTTGTAGGACTTCGTATTTATTACAGTGGTCTACATTCTACCCAACAATACACATATTCTATGAGGATTCAATTGAAAAGTTAATATTACATACATATTATTTTGTAGCCTTTGTTGGATAAAGAGTACTTTTACTCATGATGGTCATTATCATCTACGGAAACTAATACAGCAAATGATCAAAGCAGTGCTGCACTGGTTTGAAAATGATTTATAGGGAAAACGAGAGTTGATGAAGTGACGTATAGAAAAGCAAAGTTGAACGTAAAATTCCAGTGGAATGTCTCTACTTAATAGAATGCTTAGAATTAGCTGTAAAATATAGACAAATAATCAGTAGGTGTGGTAACATGAATGACTAAGTGGTGAGCGTGCAACAAAAGAGGGAGTTTTATCCAAATAATAAATATTACCAGTTGGTATTAAATATCAGGGATGTAAATTGGTAGTCATTATGTTTGATGTATCTGCCATAGAAATAAGAAAAAGATAGAAAATAGTATCCATATTGATATATGAGGAGTGGTTATGGAATAAGGAAATATATGTAACCTAAATATGCCAAGGATAACAAAAAATTGATTTGCTGGAATAATGGAGGGCTTCCAAAATCAATAGCAAAGAAAAGCTAATTAGAATTTATACATAAATAGTAGAAAAGAGTTGATAAAAATATATCAAGTATCCAAACGAAGAATGATAGACTGCACATTTTTTGAGATTTATCTGGAATATGAAGATTATGTCTGGAGAAAAATTTTTAAATATTGAAGCAAAAATTTTCCAATACTTAAATCAAAACATAATCAGAATTTCACCATTTAGTAAAATCAATGTTCGCAGCGCAAAATATTAATCTAGAAGGTGAACAGAGGGAGGATAGCTTGAAAAGAGAACGAAAGAGAGAAAACTGCAACATTTTAACATGGACAAGAGCAAAAACAATAGCGACAAGAACAAAATATAATAATCAAATTAAATAGAGGGAGGAGGACTAGCATTAGAAACTGAGATGGTGGAGCAGTTAGGAGGAAGAGCTGTAATAATAATAATAATAATAATAATAATAATAATAATAATAATAATAATAATAGTGATGATAATAATAATAATAATAATAATAATAATAATAATTATAATAATAATAATAATAATAATAATAATAGTGATGATAATAATAATAATAATAATAATAATAATAATAATAATAATAATAACAATGATAATAATAATAATAATAATAATAATAATAATGATAATAATAATAATAATAATGATAATAATAATGATAATAATAATAATAATAATAATAATAATATCAGTTTCATTTATTTGCTTCGGAGGAGAAGGATGACGGTTATATTGCATAAATAAATCATAAAAAACGGTGGGGATTTGCGCAGAATTGCTCGTGAAAGAAAACACCGACCGGAAAACAACAATAAATAAAAATATATAAATCGATACTTTGCAATAGGGATATTACTGCGCAAGGCCTGTCGTGGAAACCCACGGATTCAGAAATACGCCATCAAGGGCAAACGCTTTTTCTACCTGTATCCTCCAGTTACCAGACGTATGCTTGTAGCAGTTCTGCTCAGTCGGATCATCCTCGCAATTCCCACCCACAATTCAGCGAAATTATAAGAGGAGACACGTTATTATCAACCTTTGCATACCTCTCCACTGCAACTTAATGAAATTGATAAGTGCTTCGCTGTAAAGGAAACTGTCTGCTTTCTGTCCATTCAATGTTTTCTACCATGCAATCTCTTTCAACAAAACCAGCAGACAATGATAATAAAAGGAGAGAGAAGACGGAAAAGAATGCGTAGAATACGAAGAAGACGAAGTAGTAGTAGTAGTAGTAGTAGTAGTAGTAGCAGCAGCAGCAGCAGCACCAGCGGCAGCAGCAGTAGTAGTAAAAATACTAAGAACAAAAAGGAGAATAAGTAGAATTAAATGAAATAAATAGAGCCAAAAAAAAACAGTAAAATAAGTTATTACCTATCAATTGGAATTTTAATATTCTATATTTATAGCAGATTATATTTACTTTGAATAACATAATGCCTAAATATAACATATCAGCTTCAAACTATAAGAGCAGTGTTTAGCTTTTCAATAGTTTCCAGTGAATTGTGTATCTTATTTGTAACGACGGTATGCTTCATGTTTAACCATTTAGGACCCAATATTCACTCATTTCCTTGATTCATATTCCTGCTTCAATGGATCGGGTACAACAGACCTTTATCAAAATAGAGCATTTAAACCAAAATATCATAAAAAAATTGTGCAGTCAATTGTGTCCCTTTTAGTTTTCTCACTAAAACATAAAACATCCCTACGTAGCTCACTCGCTGATGTGATGTACTCAGTGTCTCTTACTCGGAACTCGCACTAGTTGTGTGGCGCTTACTGTCCAAACTAGCTTATGCTAGATAGCTATCAGAAGACCAAATGATTCCATCGCATTGAATCACCAAATTAGTCTTCTTTCCTATGAAACCAAGCTTCCTGTATCATTGCCAGCAGGGTCGCTACAAATTTCTCATTTATTTATGCGTATATTTATATATTTTTCTTAATAGATATTACAAGAGAACAACTCCAGCAATGTAACTTGCCACACAATCCCACATGCCTCATTAATTCACAGTTATTCGTACCAGTTGTGAAATTGTTCCCAGTTTCAAGAAACTGACAATCTGAATTTTCTTGAAGGCATCCACTATATCACGATAAAGGCATTTTCCGAAGCAATATATTTAGCTGGCACCAATCCACTTTAGACACTTTTGGATTTCTCTTTATATTGCTAGTATCTTAAATATATGCTATAATGTGCAGTATCCGGAAACCGTAATCTTTCTCCCGCTTTCAACTATTACCAAATTACCTTAATTATCAAATTATTTCCTTCATTCGCATCTCAAATGCGATGAAGTAGTCGTAAATGAAAGATTTTTCTGTATTGTTTCTACTCTGTATTCTTTGTTCAGCGACTATCAGCACAATGCCAAATGACCCACATACCTGGAGATGTACTATTCATTATCATGCTTCAGTAGCTCTTTCTCTTGAAAAGTTCATTGAAAACAGTGCTCTTTACTTGGATATTTGCAAAGCCTTCGGCTGTTTTGTCTAGTGAGTCTCCAAGCAAAACACCCGCTGATTGGTTGCATTTAACGTGTATTTGAATTAGAATGTTGCTATTAAGTTGTTAGAACACAAGCACTTGTATGACAGTGTGTATCACTGAAGCACTTTCTGTCTAGCATTCTACCAGCTTTGCTATTTCACTATTCATTTACATTCCATATATCCGTTCTTTCTAAATCAGTGATTTACTCACAACTTCCACTTAAACGTCCACCGAAGCGAATGATACCAGACCCACTAATCATCTTATTTAACATCAAATATGAACTACTTACAAGAACATAAATGGAATGTCTTACATGTCTTCACTAATAGATTGGATTTCAAGAATCCATATCAGTTTTTTTTTTACTCTTTATTCTGTGAAACTGTGTATTTCTAGGTTTTTGTGCAAATTTGTTGGTACATAACCTAATGCTTCTATGATGATCAGTACAAATGAGAATTCATAGTCAAGATACAAGAGTTGAAAGTTCCGCATTAATTCGCCATAAATATTCTTTTTTTTTCCTGAACTTTTGATTGTACATTCACATCCGCTGAGCGGCTGACCTCTGCAACAATGCATAACTTTTGTTGCCTGTCCCAAAACAACAATATCAGGTGGTCTGTTATGTTTGCATTGAACTGATGTTTTTATTGGGGTGTTCGGCCAGTATTCTTCGATTTTAAAGGTGTTAATACCTGTTGCTTCTGACATGCCTTTGATGTATACGCCAGGTGAGTCCTTACTACGGACAGCATTGTAAATAGTCTTTGCAACTATACAATGCCCCAGAAACAGGTCTTATCTCGTATACATTCGGGAGCAACTGCTGATGATGTCGGTGATATGTTCCGCAGTGATATAGAAGAGTCGACATTATTTATCACAACATGGAGGTGAGGTGGTATCTTGGATCGTTTTATTTATCAAGTAATTAGTAGCTAAATCCTCATCCTCGTTAGCGAAGGCACATCCTTCTAGGGATATAATGTATCTATCGCAGATCCAGGAGAGGCTACTCTTCCTGTCAATGTTGTTGTTGCCCTCTAGCTTAGGAGATGTGTTACACATGCATTGCTTTTGATGGTATGATGTCTGCTACTCCTCCAAGTTTCTTTTTGGGTAGTTCAGTCCAGCCTCTTTTGAGTTACATGTTACTCAAGACAGGTGTATTCACAGAATAACTGCACAGTAGCTCACCTCCAACTCTGAAGATGTTGCTCTCAATTCTGAGTATGCATGGAATGTACTCATTTCTTTCTTTACTGTTTAACTGCTGTTGTCTGATTGATACAAGGTGACATTCAAAGGTTGTTTGGATTGACCTTATGCCTCTACCATCATCACCTCATCTCACATAAAGCCTAATGTTTGTCTATCTGCCTGTGTATCTGTCTATTTGTCTATCTGTCTGTATGTCTGTATGTATGTATGTATGTATGTATGTATGTATGTATGTAGGTAGGTATGTATGTATGTATGTATGTATGTATGGGTATCGCGATACTTACATAGATACACACAGTTATGTATATCTGTATATATATATATATATATATATATATATATATATATCCATACATACAGAGAAAGCCTTAGAATAGAATATTTGTATATGCCATATGTGAGTAGTCACTATGAGAGTTCATCCGAGACTGGAGTAAAACATGTACTTTGGTTTCAAGGTGTCATATATATATATGGCACATATGGCATATACAAATATTCTATTCTAAAGCTTTCTCTTCTACATCAGATGTTAAATATCCTTGGCTATCCCATTATATTTTTATTAACCTATTAAGCATATGTGTGACTATGTACGTGCTTATGTGTGTGTGTGTATGTATGTATGTATGTATATATGTGTATGTATGTACGTATGTATGCATGTATGTATGTATGTATGTATGTGTGCATATAACGAGATTATCCAGTTTATTATTCTTTATATATGAGGACACGGCGAGATTTCTGAGAGGGGCTCATCTGCGATTTCCAGCTGGTCGAGTGATGACATAAATGCTCTCATACTTTTCGAAATCTATTCGATATGTATGAATCCAAAGAAAAACATACCGAATTTATTAAGGAAAACTGTAGGTAATCGGTCACCCTACTTGAAATATCAATATCTTGCACAACCACTTTCCTTCATCCTAAAACGAGGACACATTATATTATTTTGGTGTAGCTGCACTTTTTCTAAAATATATTAAATGACGTTTAAGGATGGAACTGATCGTGGGCTATAGAGAAACTACGATATAGATATTCATATCTAACAAAAATAACATACTGTGTTTTGTTCATGGTGACATTCTCCTGGAAAGACAGAAAAAGAGAAAATTCGTCATCAAAAATGCAGTAGGCCGATGATCACTTGATTGAAAGCCTGTGACTGGCAACATAGTAATTCAGAAATTCATGTCATTAATAACATAAATCATATAAAAATTACAATTAGTATGGATACCTAAGAGACGGAATGGTTATGCAAAATATATTTTTATTGTTAGATTACAAACAAAGACGAAAAGCAGTTGCCGACAAACCAATGACTTAATACTTATTGTTAATAATGTTATTGTCAAGATAATCAAATGTTCTGACTTCTATATAGATGAGCAATACTAGATTAATATTCGTATGTAGGCTGATCTCCGCGTCCTAAAGAAAAACTTCCTTGGTCTTCAGCTAAACGCAACACATTAACTAGTACTCGTATGCAAAAAAAGCTGATCATTTTCGTCGGAGACATCTTTTCTATTCTATCTCTAACTCACCTCTTGCTCGCAGTAGTGTTTTTTTAATTCTAAATTCCGTCTCAAAGGTTCTGAGGAGTATTTGAAATACACTCTCCTCACTTCCTACCTGTCCAACTGAGAGTTTAACAACTAACATTTTCAACTGGCAGTACCAAACATTCCCTTCGTTATTTCTGTCACCCTTCTCTACTATTCTCTAATTCCTCCGAATACAACTGTATCACGAAATCTTCAGTTTGGTCACTTCCTTTCAATCTCATATCCTTCTATTTTATCACTTCAATGTACACGTTTCCTTTTGCCTTCCGCAATTCTTTCACACTCTCATCACTGGTGCAGACGCCAATGAAAATATCACCCAATTGACATTTATTACACTTCGTGCGTAATCGTATCTTACATAGAGATATTAAAGACTCTCTACGGATTCCACCTATACTATGGAGTGAAGACTGGGGCTTCTATGCAGTTGGATTTAGCTGAAAGTAAAAGTAAAAGCTCTCCCAGACCATATTCGACTCTCCTAAATGATACATTGGAAATAGTAGTCTTCTGTATATTGAAAAAAAAAAAAAAGGTTTTCTATGGCTCGAGTGTTTTCGACCATAAACCTGCTTTGAGACGAATAACTTGAAGCTAAACAATAGCTTTTCCACGATTTATCACCTCTAAATTTAGATTTTTACTTTCTTTTTTATTTTCTGAATTCGGTGAATCCTTTGATTACACCTTTATCATAGCAACTCACTAGACAAGACCTTTATCAATGAAGTAGATCAGCAGAAGGTACAAAACTGAGCTAGTTTGCTGTCGACAGATATTGGTAGCAATGATGCTTCATCTCGTGGGTACATGACGAATTTAAGTGAGTGACCGACATCGTCGTAGACATATTCCTTCACATAATCCTTCATTGACTGTGCATAACTCCTAAAGAGTTCAATCGGCTTATTTATAGATGAACTGCAGTTACACGGTGAAAACACTTTACAACACTTGGGTGAAATCACTCATTACTAAAATGCTGAAAACTTTATGCCACTGCAAACCTTGAAAGACTATCATAGCAGAAGAAAAATACGTCTCCGCGCATCACATAGATCTCCCTATTCCTGTAATAGAGCGGATTCCTCTTGACCCTCACCTAAAGGGTCTCTACTAATACTGTGAAAACAACTTACTCAATATACTCTTTTACTCGTTTCAGTCATTTCACAGCGGTCATGCTAGAACACCACCATAAAGGGATTTCTGTCGAAGAAATCGTCCTCGGGATAAGCTTACTACTTAATGTATCGGACCCTTTTGCTGAACTGATATGTTAAGGGACGTAAACACACCGTCATATGTTGTCAAGTGATGGTGATGGGCAAAAAACACAGACACACACTCACATAAATATATACACGTATATAAATACAACGAGCTTCTTTCAATGTACGTCTACCAAATACCCTCACAACGCTTTGGTCGGCCTGAGACTATAGTAAAAGACACATGTCCAATATGCCATGCAGTGGGACTGAACCAGGAAACATGTGATTAGGAAGAAAGCTTCTTACCGGACAGCTACGCAAGCTTCTTGCCATTTCTTACCAGATAGCTACATACAAACTGTCTCTCAAACAAATGTGTCTATATAGAACATTTTCGGTGGAAATGTTACTCGCGTATCACTACATTCATTCTTCAAATGTTTCTTTTTCAGCAATTTCTCCACTATGAATATCTAGTCTTCTAATGTAAAACCTTTCCTTGAAACGAGACAGAGAAGTGTAATTTATATACGTGCTTGACCAGCAAGATGTTGTTACTCAACCAACCTCAAATCATACCCTACTATTTCTCAAAACGCAAAGATGCGTTAATATTTCTGGGTATCCATAGAAATTTGTAACGTCTTTGATGACAGTATTCGTGATCATTATTGATTTACAGTTAAATCATTGCAGACAAAGCTGACAGACAGTCTATCTCTCAGTTAGTTCCTATCCTCACCAAATCCTTGAATAATTCTCTCTCTGCGTGTTTGAAAGAGAACTCCGCTAACCACCAGTCAGTCTTAGTTGTAATAACTCACAAACAGTAGAACCAACCGTTGACAATCGTGTTTTTTTCCAACCTTGAACTGCCTTTTTCACCCTCATTTTCTCCATGTGTCTCTCTTTCTTTCTCTGAATTTCCCTCTATATCTTTCTCTCCCTATTTAGCGAACATATGGGTGGATCCTGGGAAGTTATAGGCGGCCATGCGCAAAACCTGGATTATTGCCCAAAGTACTGACCCACTGTAAAGGAAGCAGTAACAGTAAGGCGAATAAAAGGACAGCTCCGGTAGGTTTAACTCTTATGTTATATCACTCTCTCGAGGATATCGGTGAGATCATCTGTAGAATTTTGATGACTGTAAAGCGTTTGCCTGAACACTAATATATACACATAACACTCACACACGCGCACGCATGCACACATACACGTGCGCGCACGCAGACATGCACACACACATACAAACACACTCACACTCGCACAAACACACATTTCCATTTTTGTGATTGTCTAGATTACTTTATGCGTCTCACAATCCTTTTGTATATTAACAATCAACTTACAGTGGTTTGTAACAGCGCACATCACTTCAGATAATATCACACCGTACCCGTCCTTAGTCTTTCCCCTCAAACGTCATCACCATGAAGTCTAGACTTATCTAACCGAACCTGTATTTCCTCAGAAAACAGAGACCACGAAGTAGTTGTCCATATAGAGATAATCTATTTTCAACAACACAATGTGGCTTGTCAATTCACTTAATGAAACAATTCTGTGCTGAACACTATGAAGTTATGAACATTTTGTAATTGAAACCTTAAATTTACTAGGTTAGATCGCAACGTCTTTGATGACCGTCCATGATCACCCCATATACAGGTTATTCAAAAAGAATAAACCGATTTCATTACGCATTATTTTAATAAGGAAAAGCAACAGTAATCTCCAGCTAAGTCACAAGTATTTACCCACAATCAACTTTTATTTCCTGTCTTACAAGTGTTCAATGTGGCAACCATCTGCAGTACAGGCAGCATCAATGAGGTAAGAGAATTCCTCTCAGACGCGTATCAGCATATCACGATCCAATGAGTTGATCGCTGTTGTTATTCGATGTTTAAGGTCGTAGAAGTTAGTTGGTGACGAGAAAACTCCACCACCATCCACTCACCTCGATGACCTTAAATATCGAATAATCAGTGAATCATGATATGCTGACACGCATCTGAGAGGAATTCTTTAACCGCATTGATGTTGATTATGAGTAAATACTTTTGACTTAGTTGGAGTTTTCTATTGTTTTTCCTTATTAAAATATTGTATAATGAAATCGGTTCATTCTTTTTGAGTAACCCTGTATATAGAATACACATGGCGTGCACAGTAATTGCTTTCCTTTCAGGACCAGATATATTTCATTTCTGATCCATTTATGTATAATCACCATTCATTCGCAAGCGAGCTTTGCTTGGTAAAGTGTTCCATGCTGTTGCCATTTGTCTTACGTCACCATGTGCTCACTAGCAGACATAGACTTTAGGGTTGCCCCCTTATCCTTGTTGTAGAGGAGTATCCAAGTTGCAACAACTAGAGATATAGGTTGCCTGCACCAGTGTCTGGTTGGTACTTATTTACTCTAGACTGGAACAACATGAAATGAAACGCTTTGCTCAAGGACACAAAACACCCAATAAATTATTTGAACTTATTACGTTCTAAACAGTAGACCTTGGACCTTCATGATCAGTTGGTGAGCTTCTACAAATCTCAAGTGTGAAAAGCATTGAAATATTTATCATGTGTGAACCGCGTTACTTTTACCTAAACAAAACACAATAAACCAGATGTGACAGGCATCATTTCGACTTATTAGAAACGATTTGCTCAAGAAATCGGTATAATCAAATGGCTTACAGTTGCACTGCCTCCACGATTTTGCTACTTTGCACGGATATAGCCTCATCTGTAACTTCATTACCCTCCTCACACAATTCAAGATGATCCACCAAGATCAGTTGTTCAATGTCACTCCTTATTCATTACTAGATATGGGTTGAAATCCATAGCTGCACACATTCTCTTTAGATATTGTGACGTACAGACGAAAGAACTAAGCCTCAGACTTATCGATTACACCAGTCTGTGAGTCCCTACAATTAATACGAATACTACTCTTATTTATTTGACTATTCTATCAAAATTACTAGGAATTAAGATGAACAACCCACATTCACGTTTTGCAGCAGAACTATAACAGGAATTTCTCAAAGTAGGATAAATTATTTTGCAGTCAGGAAGAGGAAAGAAAAGTCGACGAACATTTCGTGCAAAATCATTTATTCCATTTTACGAACTTCCTGTAGTATCTATTTGTCGGGGAGAACATTACAAGTATCCTAATGCTTCATTTAAATAGAACAGATATTATGTTAGTAGCTTGCATATGATCATGGGAAATATTGATTTCGTTTGCTTCTTTTCAATGTAAGTTGAATATTTTACTGTAACCATTATCACTTCATCTCCTATGTACCGTGTGAAACAATGAATTCTTTTAACCAACAAAAGGAAAATGGCTTCTCAATTGAGTTGGCACAGAAATTTTCTCTATTGTATCGGTTGTGATATTGGTGATAAAATTATACAAAATGCTATTGAAGCCAAATATGCTAATTAATGAATATGCGATATTGAACACCATAACATCAATTTGAGATAGAAAAGAGCAACGTGCCAACCGACGCGGATTGAACCATGTAACCATCGCTTGCCGGTATTTATGCTTACTAATATCCACTACACTTAACTTATATCACTGAATTCACTATTTAATGAACTTGGCCATACAATTCAACTACATTCAATTAGCATCAATTCAGAAACTTGCAACACGTTAGTCAGTGGAAGAACCACTGCGAGAATCTGCTTGCTCGCTTGAACCACTAGAACTAACAGCCAAAACTCAGATCACACTGAGGGAATATTGCGTAGCTTAGTTCTAGAAACCGACGTGATGATGTTATCAAGTAAACGTATGCCTTAGGTCTTGGTGTGCTTGATATCAACAATTTCAAATCAAACGATACGTTTTTCATTAAATGCCATCATAAACGCCATTAAATGCCATCATAGGCGCAGGCGTGGCTGTGTGGTAAGACGTTTGCTTTCGGACCACATGGTTCCGGGCTCAGTCCCACTGCGTAGCACCTTAGGCAAGTGTCTTCTGCTATAGCCTCGGGTTGACCAAAACCTTGTGAGAAATATTAGTATGAGTAAACTTTCTTAAGCACCATACGGTAATTGTTTTGGATACATTTACTTGAGTTTACTTTGATAATCATGTTAGTAAGTTTCCTTATATATATATATATATATATATATATATATTGATAACTTCTATCCTTAAATCTTAGAATATCTGGTCCACCACACTTTAATTGAAATTACCCATAAATAAATTTGTAGTATTCCCTAGACCATTACCAGCTCACACTTTTACCTACGGACCTCGTAGCCCCAAGAATGGTAGATTATATCCTTCTAATATATTGGGCTTCTAGACTTCGTTTCTAGGCCATGTTTTGTTTCCTATTCCTTCTACCCTGGGGTTGATTTGTTCAACTAAAAAACCTTTAAGGTTTTGCTCCAGCATGGCTGCAGTCAAATGACTGAAACAAGTAAAAGAACAAAAGAATAAGCTTTTTATTTATAGAGAATCCTTAAATAATATTCTGAGGGGAGATACATGCATTCATGCATAGTGGCTGTAGAATTATTGATGAGTATGTCGATCGCTGACAAATAATCTTATCCTACATGCTAAAAATAATGGCTATCAGCCATGCTGTGCTAAAATTTAATGTCAATAACACTTTTTGGGTAACCCTGGACTTCTCTGTTCATTTAATAAACATTGATACTGACTTTACCAAGTGACAGACTTTCTTCATAGTAATATTAGCAGATTCTAACGCCATCTATACCGTATAATAGAAACAAGCATGAGCAAGACCTCTGGTTTTGCAACAAGGCGGATGTTGTTTAGAAACTGCCCTCTCCTAGAGTGGCATCTAAGCAAAGACTGTTTTCTCACTCCCAGATGACTGATACCCGTTGAATCTACTGAGTCCATCCGTCCTTTGTCTAAACCTGCAACCCTATTGGGCCAGTTTTTGGTAAAGAGAGTGGCTTTCATTGAACACACTGCAGGACGAAAAACATGCATACACGCAAGGATGCATACATACACATACATGTATGTGTCCATTTTATATATATATATTCTTTTATTATTTTACTTAACTTGCTTTAGTCATTTAACTGCGAACATAACTCAGTCGTAGCTGTGTGGTAAGAAACTTGCTTCACAGCCACATTGTTCCGGCTTCAAACCCATTGCGTAACACTTTGGGAAAGTGTTTTCTCGGGTCAACTAAAGCATATTGAGTTGATTTATTAGTCGGAATTTAAAACAGGCCCCTCGTATATATATATATATATATATATATATATATATATATATATATAT
>NC_068982.1:113043226-113048734 GCF_001194135.2 Octopus bimaculoides
TTAAAAAATAAGTTCTGGGTTCGATTTATTTGACTAAAATGCCTCATGGTGATGCCACAACATGGCGGCTGTGTAATGGCTGAAACAAGTTAAAGAAAGAATAAAACTATATATCTATATGAATATATATATATATACATATATATATATATATATATATATATATATATATAAACACTCATGTTTTGAGTTCTATCTCTCCCACTTGTAGTACCAAGCGTGCGCATACACGTACATATATATCTGTGTATGTGCGCGCGCGCGTGCGTGTTTGTGTATGTGTGCGGGAATGGCATGTGTGTATGTGTGTATACATCTATATGTACACGGGTACATATTTGTGTGTGTCTGTATGTATGGATGGATGGAAGATGATGCTCAGTATACTTCTACAAATGCAATGCTTGGACACATGGCCAATGTTACTTGTTAAAGTTATATATCCTCAGCTAAGCAATCACACAAAACTTCATCAGGACTAAGCCTGTTTTGAAGAAATATTCTACTAATAACATCGATTACTTCTTTTTACTCAGAGACATGTAAGTTGTTGCTCTTGATGAATCTGTGCAGTCTCCTGAAATACCCAAAGTTCAATTACTGCTTTCTCAGATTACAATATACAACTCGACTGCCAATCTCCAATGGTTAACACCTTATTCTCCATTCATTCTTCAGGCAGTCCGCTACCAAAACTTAATACTTGAGACTCTTCTATCCTCTTCTCTCATGGCACAGTTACTTCTTGTAGGGCTAGGAGATTTGTTACTCTGAAAAACCAAGATAATATCTCATCTCAGCAAGGGTTGGGTGATGTGCGCTGGAGCATTCATGTCAATTCTTCCATACTTCTGGTTGAAATATTAAAGATTGTTCTTATGCTTTAGAAAATGGGCTCGCCGGATTATTGTTTGTACCTGATTGAATATCTGAAATAATGTATAATAAACGCTGACCGCAGCTAAATGTATTGAGTGACATTATTCGAACTAAAAACTGTAATGTGTATCGATTACAAATTTGAAAGTGAATACATCTAATAATTTGGTTCCATTTCGTCAAATAATCTGCTGACTTCTGCAGAGAGTTTATTTGCATAGTAGATTGATTAAACCTTGCCATTAGCTTCTGAAATTAGAGACGCAATATTTTCATAATAGTAGAAATTATGAAAACCACAGAAGATGCAAATAACAAGCTTTCAGGAAAATTAAATGTGCAATCAGTAATGTAAATTGCAATTTAATGATCTTAAATTATAATTTGCTCAAAGCAACATTCTATCAACAAATGGCGAAACAAGAACTAATCGACAAGCCTTTATAACAAATATTTTAATGATCTTAACCATACAAAGAACTTATTACATTTCAGTCAAAGACTTCCATTCCTAACAAGTTATCATATATTATGTGTCTAATACATCGACCTGTTTCCTATAAATTTCATTCTTACTCCTGAATATTTAGTAGGATACTGAAATTAACTGTCGGTAGTATAAATGAGACATCGATATAAGCAGACAGACACTTGCATAACAGATTTTTGTGGAAGTTGATAATGTAATGCGCAAGTATCTGCTAGTTTGCATGTTCGTATCCTTTAAAGATTGTGTATATGATCAACTTAATTCAAGTTAAAACCCAACAGTTTATCTAAAGATAACAGCCCTTAAATATACTTTCAAATGTAGTGAGGTACTTTATGATTGAAAACTATTTTGATAGATAGAAATCAGACGTTGGTACGGGAGGAATTCCACCCAAATTATTTGCTTTAAATACATTACACGAAACCGAACTTTGGCTACATCCAAAAGAGTTCAGATATTTCTGATTCATTCATTTGTATATTTCAGCGTTTTAATGCTGACTGTGCTGGATTACGAAGTGGTTACATATTTAGATAAAGAATTCCACAGTTTTCATTCCTATTATTGTTGGTTTTAAGTCCCAGGTAAACCCTGATCAAGTATAACTACCCCATCTTTTTACTCGTTATATTACATTATACGATACGACCTTTCCTTTTTGAAGGTGTAATTTGGAAGAAATTCGGTTACCGTTTTTGACAGATGAATTAATGATGTAGGGGATCCTTGGTGGGAAAGTCCTTCAGTTTTTTTAAAATTCACTTTTACAGAGCAAGTAGTTTTAACGTGTCTGAAACATTGTTGGGTATGCTTTCTACCCTAGACTTTGAATTAACAGTACCGGGCTTGTTTAAATGACCCCGAATATGTTTTATGAAAACATCACAACAGGAAACATTTGTGTGGAGCTGTGTATTTGTTGATAAAACTTTATGATACAATCATAGAATTTTTGTATAAGAACAATAAAATTACATTCTTAATTCACGTGACGTGAATAGTTTTGATTAACACAAATATTCAAGTGTCAACAATGATTAATCAAATATCAAATTTCTTATATTTACAACAAATAAATCATTAATTTTATAAAGATCAAGACTCTGATAAAATTGAAATGTGAATGAGTGGTCAGAAATTAAATATTAAACCAATTGTAAATAAACATCAATGTAATATGATTGATTGTTTGCTAACGAGGAAGAGAGAGAGTGTATGAAGAAGAGAAGACACAGCAGAGAGAGAAGGTGGAAATATGACGTTAGAAGCTGCTAATTTTATTAGAAAGTCTGTCACTTGGTCAAGTCAAAATCAATGTTTATTAAATGAACAGTGAAGTCCAGAGTTACACAAAATATTTTTTTAATTCATTAATCTAATAATACTAAACAACATATGTAAGCTGTTCTGACTGAAACAATCTAAATAGGTTACGTATGAATCATAAATATCCTGCATTCGATTACACAATCGAATAACTTAAACCAATAAAACATAATACACAAAAGAGTGTTCAAAGGCTCCTGCCTTCAAGGTATGGTGAAAGGCCTAGTTAAGAGCCCAAACTTCCAAGTATTTTTACTGGGCTTAGAAAAACTGAAATACCGCCGCAATAAATGTATGAAACTTAGAGAGGAATATGTTAAGAAAAGCATAATTAACTCATACTCCTGATACCCAAAACCAGAAACTCTTCATCGTCTGCTCGCATATATGTATATGTTTATGTATATATATTAAGGATGAACATCCAAATCTACAGTTTCACAGTATACAATATATAAATATATAATTTAGAGAAAAGAACCAAAGTTCATGAACTCATCCATGAAAATTATATATATATATATATATGTGTGTGTGTGTGTGTGTGCGCGTGTGCGTATAATTGCTGTTAAAGATGACAACAAAGGTTAAGGCAAGGCAAACATTTCGGCTATAACCTTGGAGCCCTACTAATCCCTTACAGCACTTACCTAGCGTACCTAGTCGTTTAAATCACTTGTGAACTAAGCCGCCATATTTTATATATATAGATATATATATATAAGCATAAGCGCCTGTTCGCCTGTTCGTCTGTACATATCTTTTGCAGAAATATTTGGGTTAACGATATACATATATACATATCGGGAAGAAATTCGGTAAAACGGTGTGCTCTATATAAATTATTCTGCTATGTTTAAAAAATCAACTACCATGTTGCTCGTGCATCTCATTTTTATTCCCTTAATCATAAATGCAGTGCATCCGTGATGGGCTCATTGGAAACGTATATTCATTGACACTGTCGTCTGAAAATACATTTTTTTATTATGTAAATTATTGCGAAATTATATAACGCATGTTACAAAGAATATTTATTATAAATAGCACACGTAAATCTCTCTGTAGCATATTTAAGAATTTTTTCACGAACGCCAACACTTCGTTTTGAGTAAATGCATGAGTATCGGTAGCAGATGTTGAACTGGAGCATTCATTATTTACAGTTACTAAGTTTACAATGGATAACATACTTTCAGGAAGCCTTTAATAAGTAATGCTCTAAAACAGTGGTTTCTAATGACTAAGTGAAAACAAAATAAGAGTTATGAGATAGACAGGAACGTTTTTGCATTTGAGTTTGTTAAATAATAAGGCACTAAAAGAGAACGACTCTCCCTAGACCTAGACACAATATATATATATATGTGTGTGTGTGTGTGTATACATACATACACATATATATATACATTTATATGTATATATATATATATATATATATATATATATATATATATATATATATATATATATATATATATATATATATATATATACATATACATATATGTATATATGAATGTGTGTATGCGTGCATGTATGTATGTACGTATGTACGTATGTATGTACCCATTTTTTCTTCTGTTTACCCGATAGATTGTGTCCAGGTGTCATCGTACAAATGGAAATCATAAATTGTGTAAGATACAACTTTAGCATTATCAATGCAAGCACAACCAAAATCTAAGTAATTATTTATTATAATGCCAATGAAGATATGATCATTGTATGAGTGGATGTGTATATTTGTACTGGTCTTGTGTAGTTTACCTATATGTTGAAAACTTTGGCAGTTCGAAAAGACACACCTGATGATAATCTGAATCGATCCAGAAATTATTATAATCTGTTAATTGTTTTGTTGGGCTTTTGCAAAAGTTCGGTTGGGTGCTTGCTTTCAGAATAGACCATTTTTATCAGCATTGGACCCTACTCTCTCAACCAACTCTAGTGCTTTCAAATGTCCAGATCTGTTCACAACTGTCCCTTCTTTGTACGCATCAATGTCCTACATGCCACGAAGATCAACAGCCCCATTAATTCCGCCCTGAACTTTTCTATCAGTAAATCCTTGACAGGGTGCCTAGTCACCACACGATAAATCTATGCTAACTCCTAAAAGTGAAAATTTGTGTGCATACTTCAGTGTGGCTGTGCTAATGTTGTCTCTTATAGGAACCAAAAATCTCGAGCACTATTCATATCAAGAGACAATATTGCACCACATATTCTAAACAGTAGTAGCATCAAATGCTATGCCGCACTACCACTGAGATGTCACTCGCTGAAAACAATTGCTAGGCGAAGCTAGGACTGATTTCCAGAGACTAGTTCCTTTTTTTAAACCGAATATAATTCCGCTCCCAATAACTGTTGACATTCTATTTTGGGTCACTGAAGAAGACGGTTGGAGAATTAGAAACATTGCGATTGGAAGGCGAGAATCAAGGTGAAGGTATCTAAAACCCATTTTCATAATTTAAAATATGTCCTCTTCCAACAAATATACATCTCTTGATTTATTTTACCGTATTTGCTTTTATATGAAGCATTTTAATAAACGGTTCAGTCGCGTGCTCCCCTGAAGAACTAATAGCTGGACACTAGAAATAGTTATGTTACTTTCACTTCAACAAATGTTGACCTTTGTGCAGAAAGAAATTATATGTTGTTAAACTCAAGCTCGGAGTATGAACTTTTTAGCTTCATTATTGTTATGGAAAATGTATAACAGAAATAAAAAGAAAACGTAGCTTGTTTTTTATTGTATTGGTCATCACAATCGTCTTTTTAAAATTGTAACTGAATTC
>NC_068982.1:113048994-113053412 GCF_001194135.2 Octopus bimaculoides
ATATATATATATATATATATATATACATACATATATATATATATATACACACACATACATATATACATATACTCAACAGAACCACCGATAGTATATAACGCACCATCATTCGCATAGTCATTATTCTGGTTTCTAGAAAATATAGTATATGTATTTGTCAAAGTGAAACTATATCAAGAGATCCTGAACAAAATAGAATCTTAATTAATAGAACTGAAAGGAAAACGAATGTGCAGTGATGCGATTTCCCAGAACTGGTTACCTTTTTAACATTCGTCTCTCCCTTCTCCAAACTGACATTCACAATTAAGCTCGCTTATTAATTTGATTATCGTAATTGCCAAATGCTCGCACAATTTCTATCACGCTTAGTTGGTTTCCAATAAGTCTTTTCATCTGAAACGATTGTTTGCCATCAAGGGCTCTATGCTCCTTCCAATATTTAGTGAAAGAGGTTGATCCGAGCAGAAAATACGAATCTATTCTTTGTATTAGATGCATCATTCACTTTAATGATTTTTTTTGTCTGTTGAATGGTTGATTATGGAAGTTCTGCTATACATGTAATTGGAACCAGTGTGTGGATCAGAATTATTGGAAGATCATAACATATTAATATACAAAATGATGTCACATGAGACTTTTTATTTTATAATTCTCATGATACCAAGTTCCCAAAAATTACTAGTCTATTGAAGGGTTCTTGGTGTTTTTTTTCTGTAATTAAATTACTCTCAATCAAAATGACAGTGCAGATAGTGAAATATAAAATTGTAGGTATATTTGTGAGTCGTATCATAAGCTGGTAATTTCATTTTAGATTGAACAGGCACCAAGTGCATCAGAAATATTCATTATTATGACTTTTGTTTTTTATCTTAGATAATATTCGTAAGACAACAACGTATCTTTTCTAACCCAACTGAAATAATAATTTCATCTTCTTATTGAATAATGAAAGCAAAATGTATCGCCCATAACACTTTACAGGGTCTCCAAGATTGGTAAAATGTTGGCCAGAAGAAACAACCTCTAGAACGTACGAAAACCGTGTGAAGCATAAGGTGGTGCTACGCAACTGACACCGGATTAAGTCTATAAACCAAGTAAGTCATGTTAGTATTTGGCCTCAAAACAGCAAAAAACACTCCATAACATTCTGTTCCATGCCCTAACTGTTCAATCAGTCAACTGCTCCTGAAAGAAAGGAGCCATAATATATATTTTGCCCCAGTCCCTAATCACCAAGCCAATGCTCCGTTATTTCAGCATAGTATAATGTTTTGTCAAAAATACGGGAATTATGAGCCCATATGTTAGAGATGTTAATGCGACAATTCAATATTATTTACATCTTTCTACGAGAGTAAAGCGAAGTGAATAGCGACATAAACCATATTTTGTTTTCGGAACAATATATTCTAAATGATGTTAAATTCAGCCTAAAATAGTTTCCGGTAGATTAATCAGCGATATCGAGCGATCGATAAATAGACATCTTGATACTATCAAATACGAAGAGAGAAAATAAAGCATCATTTTGAAAAAGTTATTAGCTAAGTGTCTATTAGATACAACACAAGACCGAAGTCAGTATGCATGCACATACATACACACATACACACATACACAAACGTATGAGTATGTATGTATTAATGTATGTATGTATGTATGTATATATGTATGTATGTATTTGTGGGTGTATGTATGTGTGTATGTATGTATGTATGTATGCATGTATTGGTTCTTGAAGTATGAAATATTTGTACTCTAACATCTTGCCATTATTTTATCCTGTTAAAAATATTATTAGAGGAGGATATCGGATGAAATTTCATGGCATTATTTATCAACAACTCAGCATATGTTCCAATGACATTGCATATTCTTCGTATCAAAACTCCTGGATTCTTATTTGCTAACAGACGGAGAAATATTTACGCAGGTTACGTAGACGAAATCGTAAACGATTGAGTATGCCTCATAAGATGTCTTTCTTTACTGGTTCAGAAAATAGCTTTGTTGAGTTTGTTTTAAATACATCTGTGTTAAAAGAAATTAGTACTAATTCTACTGTCAGAATTAAGTGTTAAGCCAGGATTATTGGCAGTATTATAATCAGTATTGTTAGTAGGTGTTATCTTCAAGGTACTATCAACTTCACAGTTGGAATTACCTTCACCTTAATTATCAAAATCTATTTTAGGAAAATTATCATTAGGGTTTATCTCACAATAGTGTTTATCTTATGGTTCTCTCTTATATTTAATTGCTTTTAATTAGTCCTTAGAAATATAGGAGCGTAGGCGCCCATGCTAACAGAATAGCTGCTGTTTTATTTGTAAAACTTGCGATTCTCTTTACCATTAATTATTCTTCTATAGTCGGTTCGAGCTATTGGGCTACCATAATGTAAGGTTGCCTTCATAAATGTTATTGCAACATAAAATATGCTCTTCACCTTTATGACAGACAAATGATTCATAGCAATGATAAGGCGTGAAAAGGTTGTGTGGTCAAAGAGTTCCCTTTGCAACCTTGGTGGGTCCAGTTTCAGTTTCATCACTTGGTAGATTAGACAGATAGTTTCTACTATTGTAGACCAATGCTTTGCAAGTTATTAGATCTGCCAGTGCTGTCAGCAGAACGGACAAGTTTTCTTTGTATATGGTGGGAATTGTATCATTGTCTGCTCTTTGTAAGTAATTGTAGTTTATTATGTATCCAGGAAATCTTGTCTGATCAAAGAATGATACAGAATATACAATGATATTGTTCCTCTTTTCCTGTTGGTTATCTGGCGACAGTAGGTGCTCTACGTCTATGCGTGCGTACTTTTTTTTAGTGTGTTTTGTGAATTTTGCAAGTATATTTCTTATAAGGTGTAGTATTTTAGTCTTGTGAGAATGTTAATACTTGGTTATATTTTTTGATTTTCTGTTTAGTGCTCTTGAAAATAGAAACATTTGCAGTTGTAATTATTATTGCTTTTGATTTTTTTCTTCTTGATTCTATTATGTTGTTGTTCTTTCTTGTTGCTGTTACTGTAGTCTTGGCCCAAAGTGGTGCATGCATCTACTCGAGAATATATAAGCACGTAAATTATTAGGCAAAAAGCATGCTACATTCTATCAATTTATCTTCAATTCCGAAACACATATACACACATACACACACACGCACGCACTCACATACAAACACACACAAACTTATACACATGCCAATGAATAGAACTAGTTATATAGACACCTGCGTGCATATATATATTCATATTGTTAATTATTCTGTGATGATATACGTATTCCTGTGTATGTGGGTCACTAGTTGTGAGTGTGTTCTTGGGAAACTACGTCACTCACGAGAAGCGTATTTTTAAAGTTTAGATTATATAAATAGACAGAAGAAGCTCCCACCCAACCAGAGACAAAAAATCCTTAATTTTGAATGCTTTTTCACTTGAATCACTGACGTAGAAGTTAAGAATTAATTATCCTCTGATTGCCACTTTGTCCAGAATCAATGATGAAAAATACCATAAATCAAAACTGGCTCGATGCATTTATTCCAATTCAACGAAATCCCACTTGATAAGATAGAAGAAATGTAAATTTTCTGTTTGAATTTTGAAAGACACCCCTCCCTTTAATTTATTACATTGTATACAAAATAAGCAGGCTTCATCAACGGTATCATTATAATTGAATGTGATTTTCTTAATTCTACGTTCCCTTTAGTTTCTTCAAAGACAGTCGATTGAAAGAATGGTGTTTGTAAATTGTATTGTTATGGTAATTTACAGTGATTTCCTTTTGTTTCTCAATTATACAGCAGACCTCTTTCTCTTGTGTCAATTTACTATTCAGTAGCTACATTGTTAAATGCTCTTACTGCACTTGGGCCATAGTTTAACAAAGAGACGTTTGTCAGCAATATCACCATTGTTTTTACATTTGCAATTATTCTCATCATCAACACTAATAAAATCATCAGCCATTGTAAACAATTGTAAGAATAATATTTATAGTAGCATTAGGCGGGTATAGTTTGAACACAATAGACCACCGAAGTAAATGCAGCCCTGTATTATGTACAGTACTTTACTGAAGATGTCTGAGTTCAATATTCCCTGTGTCGACTTTGAAATCAGCCTAGCTCGTACATTAAAGGAACTGATTTATGTAGTGAAAATTAGATGAAATGGATTGATTCCTAAAGTTGCAGAACATTAAAAGACAATGCAGAGCAATAGTGGAATGTTAGTTTATATATGACAATGTTTTCGCCTCCCAAAATGTTCAAATAGATATATAAGTGATATATATGTGTATGTATGTATGTATGTATGTATATATGTATATACATACAAATATATATGCGTACATATATATATATATATATATATATATATATATATATAT
>NC_068982.1:113053449-113054053 GCF_001194135.2 Octopus bimaculoides
ATATTATGCAAATAGAGGAATTTATCTGTAAAAATATGTCACTTATTCAGTAGCCATGATAAAACTCCGAGTTTCGGATGCCAGGGTGGGAGCCATCGCCAACATCTCTTCAGTTATCCGGCCAATATTGGTTTAATCATGGCTACTGAATAAGTGTCACGTATTTTTACAGATATATATATATATATATATATTTTGCTTCTCAACCATTTTCGGGTTCAGTCCCACTGTGTGGCACCTTGGGCAACTGTCTTCTAGTATAGCCTCGAGCTGACCTAAGTCTTGTGTGTGCGTGTGTTTATGTGTGCGCGCGCGCACGTACGTGTGTGTGTATGTGTAGTGTGTCTGTGCTTGTGCCCCTACTATCTCCTGACAACCGATGTTGGTGTGTTTACGTTCTTTGACTTAGGGGTCTGGCAACTGATACCGATAGAATAAGTACTAAGCTTACAAAGAATAAGTCCTGAGGTCGATTTGTCCGACTAAATACGGAGGTCCAACATGGCCGTAGTCAAATGATTGAAAGAAGTAAAAGAATAAAAGGATATGTGTGTGTGTGTGAGTGTGTGTGTGAGTGTGTGTGTGTGTGTGTGTGTGTGTGTGT
>NC_068982.1:113054386-113065253 GCF_001194135.2 Octopus bimaculoides
AAGAAGAAGAAGAAGAAGAAGAAGAAGAAGAAGAAGAAGAAGAAGAAGAAGAAGAAGAAGAAGAAGAAGAAGAAGAAGAAGAAGAAGAAGAAGAAGAAGAAGAAGAAGAAGAAGAATGCGGGAGTGCTATGATAGTAGTAGGATTTCAATGCTCAAGTGCCTGAAAGAGCATTGCATTTTGGTCATGTCTTCTACCTCAGGCCGACAAAAGCCTTCTGAGTAGATTTGGTAGAAGGAAACTGAAAGAAGCCTGTCGTATATATATTTATGTGCGTGTCGTCTTTGTGTCTGTGTTTGTTCCCCAACACTGCTTGACAACCTGTGTGACACATGGCCACGTCCCCGTAACTTAGCGGTTCAGCAAAGAACCGATAGAATAAATACCAGGCTTAAAAAAATAATTGCTAGGGTCGATTCATTTGTGTGTAGTACTCATGGTTATAGGAATTAGTAAAAAGTCTACTCCCAGAATGAGGGGTTAAGCCAGGTTTATTAGCAATATTATAATTAATACTATTACTGGGTGTTGTCATAAAGGTACTATCAATTTCACAGATGGACTTACCTTCACCTAAAGTATCAAAAATTATTTCAGGAGAAATTATCATTAGAATTTATCTCATAATTGACCCTTTCAGCGCTACTCCCGTTTACTAATTTTCACTTGTTAAGATACTCTCTAATTTTACTTTTGTGATGTGCTGCTATAATTCCTGGTGATTGAGTAGGAAGATTTTATTCTGTGGCGATGAAATAATTTCCCATTCTTACTTGAAGACCTGGAGAAACCGGATAGAGTGGGACACTCAAAAAATTCAAAGAGTGTTTTTCCGGGACCTTTAAATATTAATCTTTCTACACATGTGGATGGTGAAAAATCGATATCCCTAGATAATCCAGGACTTTATCTATGTATAGCGTTAATAATAGAAATACTCACTAAATCAGTTATTTGTGCAGAGTCACTGGAAGTTACAGTAATGTCGAAATTATCAGTTCTATCAATCCTAGTCTAGCACTTTCCATCGAATTATGTTATGGTTTTCCTAGTAGGTAGTAATATGTCAACATCACGTATAGATAAATCTGAATGCGTCATATGGAAAATTAAGGCCTTATTAAGTATAGAGTCGATGGATGAGTCATAATTCGTTTTATCTAATTGAATCAATTTAGATGAATTTAGTACTTTTTTACTAATTAACATCAAGGAACCAATAAATTACTTCGAAGGGGTTACGGAGGCTAACACCTATAGTGCCAGAAATAAGACTTAGAAGCCCTTATAGCCGCAGAAAGCCCAAGTATATGCACTAACAGGGGGGATAACCTCACCAGTGCGACTACACCATCGCTGGATGGTTTGCTTGCATCTCGATGGAGTAGTCACCACCGATGAGCTATAATCCTATGCAACAGTAGAATAGTATGGTGATCGTGTTCGCTGTGGAGTACTTATCGCCCCTGTCAGTGCATAGACATGTGCTTTCTGTGGTTATCGGGGCTTTTAGCTCTGATGTCTGGTGATGTAGGTGCTACACAAAAAATGTGTGTGTGTGTGTGTGTGTGTGTGTGTGTGTGTGTGCCTATGTATATAAGCATGTATAGATGATATGTATGTATGTACACAAATAGAGGTATATCAAGCACATTTAGCGGAAACGTTTGATTTATTAAAAAAATTCTCGAGTGAATGTGTATCAACTTTAGCAGACAGTAATTGTGATCCGCTCTATATGAAAGGGAAGATAATCTCAAGAATCAAGAAACTTCCAAAGTTTGTATGCGTTTAAAGAAAATACAGGTTTATTGCCTGGAGATAAGAAGATAGTCGTGGATATGTGCTTCTGACTTGACTGATGTAAATAGTATGACTGTTCCCTTATCTGCAGGCATAAGCCTTCTTTTTCCTTTATAGTATATCCACTTTGATTCTTGGCGTTATCTCCCCTTCATCCATGAAATGGTTGTGAATTCTGTTAAATCTCTCTCTGTATAAAACTGAGGATGTGTGTGTGTGTGTGCGTGTGTGTGAGCGTGCGTGAACGTGTGTGTGTGTGTGTGTGTGTGTGTGTGTGTGTGTGTGTGTGTGTGTGTGCGTAAACCCGCAGAACGTCTGAAATTCGCAACTGATTTTCTCTAAACTGGGAACATACATTACATATGCTCTAGAGATGGCTTTAGATCCTTAACTTATTCATTTAACAAGTATTGGAGCTCCTAGGGCACAAAAACTACCTTTCCTGGGGTACGTATGACTGTCCGCATGGTCCACGTATTGCTTCTGTTCAAACTGGGAAAAACAGCGACTGAAATGATATAAGTAGGTGGCATTAAATGGATGAACCGATGTAGACTTCAAACTGCGTCGTCTGAGTGGTAACAATTATAACCTGTTCCCGTAGTACCATAAGTAGCAATTTTTTGGAATAAAAGCCGTTTGGAATGCACTATGTGTATAATGAAAAATATGCTAAAATATGTTAAATCTTGAGCAGCTATTCAACTATTTTCTTTTAGCTTCAGTATCAAAGTCTTCCTTCTAAGCATAGAAGCCCATATAAATATTCTTCAGCTATTGATTACAAACCAAAATATCGCATGTACATTAACCTACTAATTTATAGCGTCGAAGATCCAAACACGTTACTTAGAGACCGTGTCCTTAATGTGACCTTGCGTGCTCGGACGCTGCATGCAGAATCGTTTTCGTTTGGGAGCTGAGTTGTCTTCTCAATGGTCGCACGCTAAGAGTGCAAAGGAGTGTACGGTTTAGCCACGAATATTGATTCTCAATTACATCAGGAAACCAACGTCACGTTTGTTAGAGACCGTGTCCTTAATGTGCGTACCTCGATGTCCTCACACTGGTCAGACGTTGTTTACGCGAAGGCAAGCACGGTTGAGCCACAACAATTGATTCCAAACTGAAATATCGCATGACAGCGTTGTTTTCAAGCCCTTCCTTGCCAATCCCACTCACCTTATCAAGTAATTTCTTTCATGTAGATTTCTCTCATGTGGTGCTGTTGAGATCGCCCACAAGCTTAATTTATCACATAGAAGTAGTTCCTATGTCTGCTGATGCTTCGGTCTGGTAGTGGCAGCGACCACAGGCACAAAGTGAAATATATCAATCGGAAGCGTTTTATAATCACCACCCACTTTTTCATGACAAGGTTAAGGCCTGGAATCTTCCAAACAGACGCATGACATGTCACTTATTCGAATTAGCCCTTCATTTACTCCACAAGTGTTTTGTTTTCAAAGCTGCACTTCCATGTATCACATGGTTCAACTTAACTGTATCATATACAGACTATGCCATTTAAATCCCGAGCAACGCTGGGCATCTCTGCTAGTGGGAAATAAAAGTGCAACTCTGTTTTCTGAGATCGCCATGCACTTATAACAAGAAACAATTGTAACACACTACGGCGTTGAACATAAAGCAAGACTAGATAGGAAGACATTAAACAGAAAACACATCTTTGCAATAGAAAATATCCATGAAATAGATGAGTAATAATGAAAGCAATGCTCACGATGCAGTACGCATAATTCTAAAATACATGCACAGACAACGTTCACACATCAAAAGCAACGTCACAGTGTGACTAATGAAATATAGCATTTGAAGATCTAATCAAAGTTATGCGATAGAATCTATAGAATTCACATTTACTAACAGAAAAAGAGACAGTTGCACAAACAAATAATACTTTCTATTCTGGAAGCGAGATGTGAATGTCTAAAACGTTGATAACCATACATTTTAGTAAATTGTTTGTTCAATAGAATGTGTGAGATATTCGTACAAATCATGAAGTAAAAAAAAAAATTCATAAATTACAACTACATAAAACTCGTGCTTTTAATTCTAAATGGTATTCGCGTATATACGTATATATTTCTCTCGGGGACATGACATCTGTCATATAGCAGAATGTACAAGTTGAAGAGGCCGATGCAGGTCCTACATCAGGGTTGAGCATTTAATCTTGCGACTGGAGGAATTTTTCTTGTGAATTGATCTGAGACTTCTCTGCTAGCGACAATAGGTTCTCCAAACTTCACTCATGTGCTACAGAAGGTATGGTAAACTACTAGCTTTTTCTTAACTTCTAACTTAATGTTATCAAAACTCTTTTAGTGTGTAAGGGAGACGCTGTTGCTACCTTCTCAACCTACATAATCAACAAGAATTTCACTCAAAGTCGTGCTACATCATAATTGCAGTCCAATAATAGCATAAACCATGACAGTTATAGTTCGTTTGACAGCTATGACTTGGTCACTGACACATTCAATAGAATAATTTCAGTAACTTACAGGAAATCGTTCTCAAATGCGCCGACTGATTTTGAAAAAGGGGTGAGTTGCATTATATAACGTAGTCACTGACATATAAACAGACGAGATGGTCGCAGTTAGAACCAGTTTCTGATCACTGGGTTACTGACTCAAGTTTGAATGGGCCTAAAAAATAACATCAACAATTGCTAATAATGGGACAAGCCATTGACGAGAATGTGGCATCTGTGTGAAAAGCTTGGTTATAAAAATGTCTTCGTTTCTGATAAAGTTGAACTATGTCCAGTCGACATTATGTAACTGTTCATAGTGTTTACACGATGACAAAAGCAAAATTTGACAACACGACTGTTGAAATTTCAATGATAAATTAGGAATACTTTGTTGCGATAGTGAGGATGTCCGAAATTGATGCAAGTTTAAGCAACGCAGTATCCGAATGCAAAATTGCCGAAGAGGACTGGCTTACGTTCCAGTTATCAAATTTAAGCGTCTGAGTTCCTGTCATGACCTACAACAACTCAAAGGAATTGAAAACAGCATTAGATACAAAGAGAGTATTTGATAACAAAATGACATCAACGATCTTATGACTGGGCTTATGTAGCAGATATGGTGAGGAATTCTTGTAATCTTAAGCACTCTAATTGATTACAGCTCATATGAAGTCATATGAAACAAACTTGGATTCAGTACTTAGCTAATTATTATCGAAAATGCTAAAGACTTTATTCTTAGTGAGCAACAAGATATATGTTATTGTTATATTGTTTTAACAATAAATTTCTCCAAACTGATCAGTTGAACAATAATTATGAGCAACGGTATATGTCAGCTATAAAATAGATATGTAATTAAATCTACAAAATAAGCTAATATTTCAGTGTTTAAATAGATTTTTCAAAACAAGGTGGTTGATAGATTAAAGGATGAGAATAAATACATTATTTAATTTCAGGTCATTGTTGTGTGTTCAAATCTTGTCTTTGTATACTTAAGCTTACGTAATTCTAATGTCGATAAAATATATGCCTATAAGGAAATGTATCCAAGTTAATCAGCTATATCCTTTCAAAGTTGTAACGCTATCTACAAATTAATAAACATTTCAAGTTGTCTATACAGCATTTCAGAGAACATTTTCCGTAAATCTGAATATTTTCTGAACAGTAGTAAATGATATTATAGAGCCATGTCCTCACCCAATCAACTACTACTAAGGCGCAACCTCTCCGTTTCAGAATAGAGCAATCCGTAATTAACTGGTTCTTCGTCATTTTTCTTCAGCCTAATATGGTGTAGAATTTACTTTGTGGTTGACTGATTTAACGTGCAGGCTGATATGATTTGACTTTATCTGTCATTCCAGCAGTTCCTGTTGACTACACCTCAGTTCTCTAAATGTATGAAATATTATTATTACCATGATTGTCGTGTTGCTGAAGCTCAAGTCATGAGATTCGCTTGTATCAGATGCCTAACAATATGGATTCCTTATTGGATATTTCTTTATGTTAACTTAGGTATAAAAATGTAACTACAATATTTGTAAAAATTTGAAGAACACAATATATACAATGTGTTCGGACTAAATTTGAAGATTTGTCTTATAGCTGCTTTTTTCAGGAACAGCTTGATGCATTGGTGGACAGTCAAATGCGTTGAAGAGCATATTGATTAAATTTCAAGCTAAGAAAAAGTGGCATGAAAGACTGGAAGTCCATCTGAATATTGGAAACGAGTTTCCCGTATCAAAATGCCTACATCATGACTGATGCTCAATGCCCTGTTTACAATGTGAAGGCTGTAAGACATGGGATGAACAGATGTAACGGAGTCTACGAAGCCATGACTAGCAGGAAAAGACACAAGAGGCGTTCTGACTGTGTCCACACGCTGGACTTCATTTCCACATATTTGAATAGGTTGTTAGGCTCAATTCAGACCATGCAAACGGGGACTACGAATCTGAGGTCAGCAAGAAAATCTTGGTCATTGGGTGTTTCTCTGGTGACTTTGACGCCATGACGCCGCTCATCTTTGAATAGGGCCTTAGACTGAATTCAGAGGGCTATCTGAAGTTGTCGACTGGAGAAGATTGCTACGGGAAAGCTATATGTGTGGCAGCATGATTTGGTTCCCTGTCATACCTCCGAAAAGTTTCAAAAGTGGTTGTCGGAAAATTTGTCCGACTTCACTAGCCCCTCTTTCTATCTTCGTAATTCCACCAATTTTAATCCCATGGATAACTATGTGTGGGGCGTGGTGGAAAAGAACTGCTCTACCTGCTGCACCAAAGTCAAGCTGGTGCTCATAATCAGGGAGGTGATCGAAGAGTTTCCCAGGGGTGCTGTGAGGAACGCATGTACCAGGTTTCAGAGGCGTCTTGAGGCCATGGTAGAAGAAGATGAAACCGGCTACTTTCAGTACACTGTTATCTCCCAACCATAATCTAGCTGATATTTTGTGGAGGATCAGGTACTATGTTTTCTGTTCCTGTTATGCAAACTGTCAAATTTATGCCCAATAAAGTATACGAGACGTTTTAACTCTCAATATAGCGACCATCTTTCACTGGCATACCTCTAATATATCATATTATCTTTTATTTGTTTCGGTCATTTGACTGCTGCCATGCTGGAGCAACAACTTTAGTCGAGCAAATCCAGGACTTATTCTTTGGAAGCCTAGTACTTATTCTATCGGTCTCATTTGCAGAACCGCTAAATTACGGGAACGTAAACACACCAGCATCGGTTGTCAAGCGATGGTGGGGGAACAAATACAGACACAAACGCGCGCGCGCGCACACACACACACACACACACACACATTCACACGTATATATACATATACATATATACGACGGGCTTTCAGTTTCCGTCTGCCAAATCCAGTCACAAGGTTTTAGTCGGCCCGAGGCTATAGTAGAAGACACTTGCCCAAGGTGCCACGCAGTGGGACTGAACCCAAAACCATGTGATTGGTAAGCAAGCTACTTACCACACAGCCATCCAACTTTTAATTACTTCAATTTATACATATAGACATGCGGTCAAAAATCACTGAATACCCATTTCATACTACCAGCGTGTGATGAACTAACTGTTGATTCATTGCGTACACATTGTCCAGCAGTCAAAAGTTAGTCACTGCCCGTTCAGACACGGTAGTTTATTGTTTTCGCATCATTTTAATACCATTAACTATCTCCTTCTAAACTATATATCCCACCGTTTAGAAGATCAGCAATCTGTGACCATTTTATTGTGATAAAAATCCCCTGAGAGTATTTTAAAATAGTTATACGCTATAGAAACCGGGAAACCGGGCCCATGAGCCTGGCTAGGCTTTGAAAGGGCGACGTTTTTTTTACATCATTAATATTAGAGTGAACTTATCATTCTTAAAAGAGTGTCTGCTTTCCTCACACGAAACTGCAATCATCGAAAGCAGTTATAATTTTAGAAATTATAGAAATATTATAAATATAGAAATAAATTTAATTTAGTTTCGTAAAATATTTTAAACGAGAAAACTATTTTTGAGGAACATGCGAAAAATCCATGCATTTCCATTCACTTGTGTATGTATGATACAGAAAATAACAATCATTATATCTCCAATATATTTTACAAATTTATAGAAATTCTAAAAGAAACTTAAGAGATATTTTGAAAACACATTTACTATAAGAATCAATACAGATAAGAATTTAGGTCATGTCAAAAAAAATAATTGTTCTTTATTTGTATAGAAACGCATCGTTATATTATTTATGTCAGTCAATATACTTCTCTTTTTCCTCATTTATATGTCTTACTCGTCTCCTTCATTCTGACAGTATTTAACTATTTATCTAGTGACAGATATAACTCTAGGTGCCATAGGTGAAACCACAATTTTGAATTATGAAATAAACTTCATTACACATATTGAGTACTCATTTTCTTCTGTTTTGTACAATCATATAGGCACATAACACTGGCATATTATATGTTTCTGAGAGTGTACGTCTGTGTATAAGTATTTGTATATAAATGTGTATATGTGTGTATGTAACTCATGTGTGTATGTAACTCATGTGTGTATTTGTATGTGTGCGCATGCGCGCGTATGTGTGTAAATTACTGACGAACCGGCAACGCTTATAGTTCATAATGAAGTTAATTTAAGCACATACCCAGAGACATTAGCTGCCAAAATAACCATTTGAATTAACTAGACAGATGAAAAAGACAAAATTCTATCACGCTTATGCAAACTCAATGCGGAATGTAAAGAAGTTGTATAAAACGTTTTTATTAAAATTGTTAGTTTTCTGTCTAACCCAACAGTAAGCTTTAGTATGAATACTAAATATTGCTTGCACGTCAGTAATTTACGTTGGAGAAATAACGGCCAAAAATAAAGCTACCTGAGTGAGTTGAATGCGTATATTAGAACAACTGAAACGATATTGTCCATTCGGTTCTGATCTCATTGTCAAGAATGTGGTTGTATAAATATGAAAGATGTTTACGCCTATCATATGTACCCAGTAAATTTATTTAATTTACAAATGCAGTGGTGGCAAACATCTTTGAATACACTCGTTAGAAAACGTTAGTTTGTATAATTATGAACATTCCTGAATCAAGGAGACAAGAAATCGAAACACTACTTAATGCATGCTAAAGATAACTTTGGAGCGAATAGTTATATTTTACAAATTTAATGATTTAGCAAACTGTTTCTGCTTTGATAATTCAATAACTCTTAGGAAACTGAGGAGATACTTTGCTGCAGTATAAAATCTCTAAAATATATCTATTCATATGTATTTATGAGTGATCTCAAAAATACATGTTCTTTTTAGATATCTATCCCAATGGCTATGGCTATGCTAAAATAACTCACACCTCGCTATAACCTCTCTACGAGCTGTATTTTTGTTGAATGATAAGCCTCAGCTTTTGTTGTATGTTCGAACATTTGATGGAGTAATTAGGATTATGGAGTGATCATGAAGTTCAGTCATTAGTACAGTTTTTAATGCCAAGTTAGGTGCTAACTGTTCGAGGACCTTCTGCAGAAAAATCACTTTATATCTTCTAGTCCTTGTTCCAGGAATTAGATTATTATCATTATTGACATCTGCCAGTAAAAGCTCGGCTGATTCATTGAGGATGAACTCTGTGTGTTGCAACGTTAGGTCGGTTCTATTATTGCTCTGAGTTTACAGTTGTATGGAGGAACATAGTTGTATTTTCAGCTCTCCTCTCTCCATAGAACCGGCATAGCTTCTTGCATTCTAGTATAATGAGCTCGTATGACTTAAAGATTAAATTAAGCATAAACCGAAAGACAACGCGTCGACGAAACTACAGCCTTTAGATCGTGAGCCAAATATTCTAGAATTTAGGCTATGAACATTCCACCACATATACGAACGCATACATGTGCACGCACATGTGCACATATACGTATAAGGCAAATTGTCGTGTTCTTTTTCTGTGTTCTCTTCGCTCTCAGTTTACTGACGAGGTAAAATTTATGTGACAAAAATGTATATACATAAATTAATGATCCCTGGAAAGAGGTGACGCATTGTATCTCGTTGAAGACAGTACAAAATTATATGCTACGATAGTTAGACGAAAACGTGATGGAAGGTGAAACGTTTCAATCTCCTATGTTACTTCTAGAAATAGCACAGGAAGTGATATTTCAAGAAGTTACTATCAGTGATAATCAAGATTTTATTATATTTTTTACTGATAACAAGACTTATGAAACAATTAATAAAACTACAAATGCTCAATTTGGATAGAGAAGAGTCTCGTCTACAATTGGTTCTAGAATAGCAGATCTCGTCCTGAAGCATTTAAAACGTCATTCAAAAAAAAAAACGATGCAATAAAGAAGCATCAGAAAAAGAAAAAAAAATAATAATTGTAATAGTAGAGTAAATTGATATACTGAAAAGTTAGAAATTTGTATGTAAAAAATGAAATAGTCAATATATCATGTCATTAAAAAAAATAATTTAAATTTAACAAACCAGTTGCATCGTACGTTTTATTTATCGTTCCGTATTTTGTATCTGCTAGAAAAACAAATGAATAATATTTTTTATACAGTTTGATATAATATTGTTCAGAGAAATTTTTTCTATACTTGTAGTAGCATAAGTGGTCTATTGCATTTTAAACAAGTCAATATTTCTCTGATTGATTAAAACTATTCATCTGCATGAGAAATATTCGAACTTCCAATGATAACAAATTTCTGATACGCAGTAGAAAAAAAATACGACATCAATTTCATTAATTAATGTAGGTATATAGATTCAGAGACAGACAGACAAATAGCTAGCTAGTTAGCTAACTAGATAGATAGATAGATAGATAGATAGATAGATAGATAGATAGATAGATAGATAGATAGATACACGCACGTTCAGTTACTTCAACAGTGGACATACACTTACATGTAGAAACTACACACAAGTGCATCATGTATGTATGTGTATATATATGTGTGTGTATGTGTATGTATATATATATATATA
>NC_068982.1:113065929-113071312 GCF_001194135.2 Octopus bimaculoides
CTCACAAACATCTCTACCGGCACACACACACACGCACACACACACACACACACACACACACACACACACATACACACATATATATATATATGCACAAAGATATATACGCAATTACCTACATTCACAGAACATACATATAACTAATTCACATGTACACCAAGAGCTATCTCGTCTTAAACGAAAGAGCCTTGTAATTTTGTTTGTGGCTGGATTGAATTTTGCAAAAGAATAAATAAATTAAATAAATTCAAGCATGGAATAGAACTCAAAACGCTGATAGTTCTAAAAATAAAACTCAAAACATTAGTATATATGCGTTTCTATTAATAATTGGTAGCGGTTACAGTGTCAATCATGGGTCGAGGTTTTCGTGCATTGATAAATGGTAACGCAAGAAACTCTCGACCCTTAAGTCATCTTGGAATTTTTGCCGATTATTAATATAAAACTCATTGTATGTGTTTCTTTATTCCTTTGGCAGAACGTTGAACCTACGGTGGGCCTTTGAACGCCAAGCTCTTTGCAGTGTTTGGTCCTCGCTGTAGATACACTCGACGATATTCTTGGAAGTTAGGTACTAACCATTCCAGAATTTTCCACAGATCTCTCGCATCTTCAATCCAAGGATAAAATTTCATTATAGACATCTGTATTTTACAATTATAATTCTAGTTCTAAATGTTTTGCATACTTCAACATATGTAAAATATATCCACAACCTTACTCATACCTCGAATATTTCTTGAGTGTTTTCGAGGGTTGGCTGAAAGGTTCATGGGTTGCTTAAGATAATCTCACGGAATGTTACTAAATTTTGTATCTTAACGCAATACTCCTTGCAGTCCACAGAATTCTTCCATCGATGATGCGATGCTTGGATCGCGTTGGTGAAAAAGCTTTTATTCTGTCATGGAAAAAGCCATCAACTGCTGATATATCGTTATCATCACTGCGATATGTTTTTTCACGTAGGGGAACAAATGATAGTCAGATGGGACCAAATCAGGAGAATAGGGAGAGTGATCAACTAATTCAAAGTCACAGTCACGCACAGAAACCATCGAAACCAAGTACTTGTGTGCTGGAGAATTGTTCTGTTGAAGTAAGATACCCCACTTTTTGTCAGTTTCCTCGTTTGGTCTTAACGGCCTAAAGGAGCTGGCATAGTGATTTATATCGGTCATTTGGGCCTTTTGAACATAGTCAATATACAGTTCCTTTTGCAGCCCCCAAATCTTAGGCTATTACCTCCCCTGCAAAATGAAACTACCTTGGCCTTGTTCGGAGCAGGTGAGGAGGCATATTTCCTTTGCATGGATTGTCTTTTGTCTTTGGCTGAGATTGATGACTCCAACACTCATCCTTGGTTAGAAAACGTTCGAGGAAATCAGATGGAGCTTGCTCAAACACCGTCGGATTTTCCTGTCATGTGATCAGCTGGGTGTGATTTTGATCAGATGTCAGAAAACATGGCACCTACTAAGCAGAAACCTTCGTCATGTCATGGTGTTTGCGCAGAATATCATAACTCTCTCACGGGAGATGATAAAAGCATTTGCTGTTTGTTTTATAGTCAATCGCCTATCATTCATCACCATGTGGTGAATATTATCAATGTTTTCTTCGGTGGTGGCAGTTGCAGGACATCCAAACCTTGGGACATCTACAAGATTTGCCTTTCCCCTTAGATAAGCCCTTTTTCTGCAGTTATATCATGCTTAATTTTGTCCATTTTCAACAGACGTCGCTGCTAGTTACTTTTGAAGTCTTCTTTGAACAATCAGATGCGAGTTTACCTGGAAAGAAACACTAGAATTGTTAATAAGAATAACTGAAATTAATGCATGCAAGATTTCACAGCTTTAGTATCACTCTGTCATAGTCAGCCTATCAAATTTTCAGCCCGCTCTCGTATTGGGAGCAGAAAATAATGTCTTTTGTAAGTTTTACAATGTTAGAATATATATTAAATTATATGATCAATGCGATTAAGGTGCATATATACATAATACATATATGCATGCATAGATATATATGTACATACATACATGCATACATTAGACAAGAAAAATATCCACGTAATTTTATGGTTAAATAATACAGATAAATGAATGAAAGTGTAAATATTAATAGTATCTCTATCGCTGTGTAATCCCATGTCAACCCTGGGAGAGTTGACGCACAGATAAATAATAGCGTTTCATCTTCTCCTAACTCCATATATTTTTCAGATTGTGTTTCTAGTTTCCGTTTTCTAAGGTCGCTCTTTTATTCACAGATTACCACCTGTGAATGATGTTTGCCCTTATTCTTTACTGGCTAACGAGTAAACTCGTTTTCATCATGACGAGAATCATTTCATGGATTATGACAAGTTGTAATTTTAATTATCAGATAAGCATTGTTGGGTTTAATTTAGATAGATATTTTCTTGTGCATACATATGGAAGCATAAGTTTACTTATGAATCACGTGGTTCGTGCTCAACCACGCTACAGCAAGAGTGTCAAATCAACCAAACACTTGTGAGTAATATATAGTAGAAAGAAAATTTATAGAAACTGTGTGTTTGTCGACGAGGGATAATCAAAATCGATGCGTAAATTTAACATATCTTATGGTTTTTAGTTCTGTCTAATTTATATCCATTTCAATAATGGTATACCTGCATTTTTGTCTCTTAACTGATCATTCAAATTTGAAGTAGACAAAGGCTGGGGGTCGATATGATCGACAAAAACTAATGAACAGTGTGCCCTATGAAAGTAGTAAAAAAATAAAATAATATCACTGACTCCGTATGAGGGAAAGCATTGTACTTTAGCGAATATTAAGCTTGATTATTCGTAAATATAATACAAAGGAATATTAAAGCATTTATTCACATCATGGCTTCACAAGAGGCTGCATATTAATATTCACTATTTATATAACAGCTACCATTAAACTGTTGGTTAATTTCATATCCATCATGGAAACCAGTTCTGTATTTCCTTTTCAATTTTACTGAATAAAATCCTCCATTTTCTTAATTACTCTACCTGGATTCAGTTAAATATAATGTAATCATTATTCCTTCATATAATAAACTTTCATAAAATATAGGATAATAAACATTTATGCATGAGAATAATCTTTTTTTCTAAAAATAACAAATGGCTTATAAGGAATTTTAAATTTTCAACGTAAATGTTCAAGCTATTTAATCAACATATAGTACATATTTCCTATTTTAATCTATGAAAGCAATGCAGTTTATTAAAAAGATTATATTCGAAACACGTTAAGTCATAAAATTTCCATGTATTAATAAACCAGTCTTACATCAGCATATTTATACACACGCGCATATACACTTAGACAGAAAGCAACGAAAACACGAGACGTTGATAGATGCATATACATGAAATGTATGTATGTATGCATGTGTCAGCCTGTGTGTGCCCCAACTCAATGTCTCTCCTTGCGTGAAATCATTCTGACGACATAATGCAGAATAAATGGTGCTATGTATGTTATTCTCTTTCCGTTTTTAATTTAGAATGAATTGTCATGGGCAACCTACTTGGTAGTATGGTTGTGAAGGAAAACGCCTAGTTTTGTTCATCATCATTTAGATATTAAGATCGTCTTGCATATTTTCGCAGTCTCACATATTACGCTCATTTGTAGTATATGATTTAAGGCTTTGCCTTCTCTCCTCAAAAACCCACTTTTAGCTATACTTTGCTCCAGTCGTATCCCGTTGTTCCACTAATAACAGGTATAAAGCTAAAAGTATATCTTGGGTACTGGATTTGCAAATTCCTTATTGTTGATTGGCCATAGATATCCTCTTTCACTTGAATTTGATTATCTCTACACAGAACATATCGCCTTCTTGTAGTCTCACACACAAATGTTTTAATTTTTAAGCGCCATTAATATTCTTTTGACCAATGATGGCTCAATATAGTCAACTTTCTTTGTAGGTATTTTGTTCTTTCTTTTTTGTTATCCTGTTCCAGACTGTTCTGATCACCGTATCATGCCTCGCGGGAAGAAATCTGGAAAACATTATCTCGCAATTGGCAATAATGCAGTTGGTGTAATCAGTTATGGTCTTATACGCTGTAGTTACTTGGTGGCGGATGTATTTTTCTTGGATTTCATGAAAGTAGCTCTTATTTCATACTTCTGCATTAACTATCCTAATTTTGTTAGTTGAATTCATGGTCACAAACTTGGGTAAGATAATTACTTGTTTCTTTCCTCTGCTGTAGATGTTGTTTCAGAGTGAGAATACGCGTTTCATATGACATCAATGCAAATTTGAGACTACGACCACCATCCTTGTTTTTCTCCAGTGATGTTGAAGTTCCCTGTAACATTTTGGGAAAGAGGTGGAAGTCAGTAAGTGCTAAATCTGGCGAATAGGGCGAGTAAATAAGCAATACAATATTGTTTGTGGCGATAAGCTGGCGAGTGAGAAGAGATCGGTCAGGGTGTGCATCGTGTTCGTGAAGATTCCAATTCTTCACGCACCACAGACCTGGTTACTTTCTCCGAATGACCTCCCTCAAACGCTTCAAGACGTCACAGTACCACTCTCGGTTAAAGGTCTGGCCCTAGAGGTCCAATTCGCGATGCGGATGTTGAAAACAACGAAGAGCATGTACTTGAATGTGACGACTGCTACTTCCTCTCAGGGTCATATCTGTAGACCCAACTTTCGTCACCGGTGATTGGTCATCAGCTACATGCTGACGATTGTCTTGACAGATGTCGACGCGATGTTCTTTCAGCTCAGTGATCAGCAGGCGGGGGGCAAACTTGATAAAAACACACTTCATGTTCAATTCAGAAGTTAGAATTGCCTGCATGGACCCATACAATAGACCAATAACATTAACAGCGTCCGTGATTGTCCTCCGACAATCCTCATGCTCGTGGCAGGTCTTCCAGATCACTCATCGTCTTCCAGTGACGTTCTTCCACTTTCGAATTCCGCATGACACTCGAAATATTACGTACGACCTAATGCCTCGTCACCGTAAGCCTACCGAAACATGTTCAATGTCTCTGTTGCAGACGTCCCAATTTTAACGAAAAAGTTTACGATGATTCTTAGTTCCAACTTCCTGTCTATGACAAAATCGCAAACTACATTATACACGTGATCACAGAAACACAAATTTCACAACTTGCTAAGTAAACACAGCAATGTCACTCGGCACACTGCCTCAGGAAGCTAACTCTCACACACAACCGTCTATCGACGCGCCATATAACTACTTTGGGTACCTTTTGATGGTATGTTGTATGTCTTCGTATTTCATGTTGTTTACGTTTTGGGACGTCCTGTACCCATATATGCATATATATATATATATATATATATATA
>NC_068982.1:113072054-113078821 GCF_001194135.2 Octopus bimaculoides
TATATATATATATATATATGTATATGGTAAAATAGAATGGTTAAAAGACAGTATAGAACTATATTATATGCTCGCACTCATGGTGAACAGGGGAGAAATTATTTCAAATGCATAATTCGTAGCAACTCTACTTTTATAATATCTAGAGTTGTAGGAATTATTTAATTATTGTTGTGGCTCAACATATACTTGGACACATATATGCATATTTATTTATATATTGAAACATATGCCTACATGTATATATATATATATATATATATATATATATATATATATATATATATATATATATATATACATACATAAATAAGTTATATATTTGACATATTTGTTTGATGTAAGAAAACCCTGCAATCCTTTTTTTTTTTGGCTTTATTTTATGTCCTCATGTAGACATATTCATCCGTTACACACCATTGGAAATATTTCTAGAATCCCTCCACTTATAATGTAAGTTTTATCAATGCGAAATACAGTGCTGTTTCACACTAATGTTTTGAAGCTTTTAATGATCGATGATTTCCTAAACTCTTTCATAAATGCTTAATGTCAATATAGGACTATATAATCTTTTTGTTTTTTATACGAACTTATTTTGTTTATAATCATAATGACATAGAATATTTTTATAATGGGTTCCATGTTGTACGTCTACTTGTCATTAATAACAAAGTTCCAGGTTAAAGTAGAATCTAATTCTATTGATGCTTCCTTTTGTTCAGAATCATTTTGGAAAATGAAATGCATTAAAATGAATTCACTGAGTTAAAATTGAAAGCTTAAGCGAATTATTAAAGGGAACTGAAGTGATAGAATAAAGTTAGGAAGGTTATTAATTCTAAAAAAAAAAAGAAAAAATATGCTTCCGTATTTTACGTGCATAATTTTTAAATACATTATTATTCAGTATTCGCATTTCTGCTTACATATAGAAACGACATAATATTGAACATTCATTGTCAACGTAAAGTAGGTTATTATGCTAGAATCGAATATGATAGAAATCTGACAACCCCAACTGTTTCCGAAGTGTTTTTCCTGAATGGGTTTTCATGTAAAAAGTTGCAAGAATGAGTAATGGATAATTAGAGGAAAAACATTATAGGAAAATATATGAATAGAAAAGAATTAAAAAAGAAGAAAGAAAATTAAAACAATATGTTTATTTTCCACCAGAAATATATCACCGCATTTTACTGGACATTTATATATTTTAATAAAACCGCTTTTATCAAAATGCAAGTTGCAGGATTGGGAAAATATATGAATCGTTTCACGTATATAACTGCGGCATATATTAGAATGTAACGTGTCCGTATGTTTATTTAGTTGAAATATTCATTGACTGATTAATTACTTAATATCTTTATTTCTTAATCGATAATATAGCAAGGATTTGGTGATAGGACATATTTGTATACTTTAAGCAAAGTGTAGAAACAGATTGAAAGAAGTTAAGAGAAAAGAAGAAAAGTGAGAGCTAGTATCACTTATCTCTAGATTGTTATTCTTTCATATCATACCGTTAAAACCAGTGTCAATATTTAATTTAAAATATACAAATGTGTTCTGTATTTAATATATCGATGTAATCACAAATTATAGCGAATTATATTCGATTGAATAGTCTCTAAGGAATCACTAAAGTTTACTTTAACGACTGTACGTAAAAGTCGAAGTCGATAATACCTGCTTTGAAAGCCAGATTGTAAAGGGAGAAAACTAAATAAACGAAGCATTTAGTTCGGTCTGCTAACGTCCTTGTGTATTAAGATCACCAGTTAACGAGAACCTTTACGTAGTGGTTCTGCCTGTCAGAAATAGAAGTTGCAACCATTGTCATAAAAATCGAAAGAAGTCTCATTTCATAGTGTATACTTGGATAAATTATGCTCGAAAAATAAGCAGGATGGTCATAACTGGAACAACAGGGATAATTATAGGCCTGCTGGTGTTGAGGTTAGTAAGAACAACAAACTCAAAAATTCCACTCCCAGTTGTACAAAATGTCAATTTCTTTACAATAATATTTGAATCATGAGCAAATATTTTATACATATTAGAATTAAAGAATAATACTGTGTTAAATTCATTACTTTGCATTAAGCAACAGCTTCTTAATTAATTAATATATAACAATTTATTATCCAAGATTAAAATATTCCCTTTTATATAATATTCTCATCTATATAATATTAAATTCAGACACATATACTCATGTAAGATACATGGTGTACATTTTAGAACTCTGCCAACGCGAGATACGTAAACGGTTAGACGCATACACACATACATTAGCACACATGCATGCACACGAGCACACACGCATACGCACATACATACAAACAAGCAAACGTAGATTTATACGCACACATATATGCGTGTTTGTATATAGCTATTTTCGTACACCAAACGAGTGAAAGTTTATACAGTATAACTATTACAGCTTAGACATTAAGGCAAAAGCTGATTCTTCTCCGCGCAAGACTTAATAGGAATCTAGGCTATTAAAAAACATGAAATAAGGCAACTCTCATTCATCAGTAGTGATTGGCTACATGGTCAGAGCATGCTCTAATAGAGCTGTTGACATTGCAGCATCATTCTTTGTGAGTTGATGCAGGTTACTTTTATGATGAGCAGACAGAAGATAACGACAGTTAGTTGACTTTACGGGAAGCGACGCTGTCCCGCATTGATTCGAAAATTAACTATCGATTCATACTGTGGCGACAAAAGAATAACATTTGGCACTTCTTATTCGCAGAATCTATTGCTCATATGAGAATATCAAATTTCTAGGAGAAACGTTCAATTCATTTTCTTCAACCGATGGCCTATAAGTGTACTATTTCTGTGATATTCAAGGTTAATACTCAATTTTGAGAAACTCCAAAGTCTATATGTGGAATTAGCTGCATATGTTAAGGGGAAAAAAATATTTGTATCCTATTTTGAATGTATTTTCACTATGTCCTTATAAATTCTATCAATGGCAACGTGTGTGCTATATTTTCTATACATAACACTGCATTAGTGATTAATTCTGGATAATTCTCCAGTTGTCAGCTAGCTATTCAGGTGGGAAGTAGATTAGGGTGTATCTAGTTTTGAAGTAAGATCTAGGAAGCGATGTTATGAAGGCACACCAATTCAACTTGATGTTGATATCGAACATACTATATATATATTTAGAGATGGAAAAGGATTACATAATACAAACAGAAAATAGTTATGCTTATGGTTACCATCTCGTTCTAGGGATGGTGTATCAACTCATGATTTTCTTGGAACTTTCTATAATTATTTTATCATTAGCATCAATAGCTAACTTTTAAGACACTGCATTAGATCAGGCCACCAACATAAACCATTCATACTGAAAGAAAATAGGGAAACCTATATAGATAGCTTCTATCATATATAACAATCTTTTTGATGGCAGCAATAAAAGTACGTCAAACACACAACTAAACTTCTTGTAACTGATTTTAACGATGAACTAAAGCGGACCTAATTTAGAATGAAAATGCTGTATAAAGTAACAACCACTTGAGAAAATAGCTGAACCAGGGAGCTGGAGAAAACTTACTCTCTCTCTCTCTCTCTCTCTTTCTCTCTCTCTCTCTCCACACACACATACACATACACAAACATGCATACAAATATTACGTACATACATACATACATACATACATACATACTTACATAATACAAACTTACATGCATACATACATACATTCATACATATATACATACGTAAATACACACATAGGTTGTCACAAAAACAATATACAATGCCAACCGGAAAAAAAGGCTCTCCTGGAATATAGAGAGCCTCCCTGTCAATGAATACGAACACAAATATCAGCAGGAAGACTGGTGGAATAAAACACCTGTCAAGTGTAAGCATAATAGGCCAGATATTGTTGTTTAGGACAGACAAGAAAATATATAGAAGTCAGCAGCCCCGTTGATGTGAATATCTCTTAGAAAATCAAAGAGAAAGAAGGTAAATATGGACAACTACTTCGAAACGTCCAGCTTCTATATCCGAATTACAAATTTACATATGTTCCAGTAATGATCGATGACTTGGTTTCGTAAGTAAGTGACTAACTCTTAGCCTCGGCAAGCTTAGATTTTCTGAAAAAGAAATCAACCAACTGATTTGCATATTACAAATACGCTCTGTAAGCAGAAGAGTAAAACTGTACAAGTCCTTTCTCAAGTTTAAAATGTGACATTGTTTTATGCATACATACATACGTACATACAAGCATACATGCATGTATGTATGCATACATATATACATACATACATACATACATACATATAAAATACTGAGACCACGCAATGGAGATTCAAGCAGCAAGCCTGTAAAGCATGGGCACGTAACTTCAAAAGTAAAATTTCAATCTTGTCAGAATGTATCTCACAGAACGTTTGGTTTGTTGTATGTCTCCACTATCCTGTTTTTGTTACCAGCTTTTACCCTCCGGAAATCTCAAATTTTCTTTTGGTTCGCGGGAGCAACTGCCTTTCGAAGCCTCATATTGTCGTTCAATGCTCGAAATGAGGAGTAGATGGACAACCGACAACTGATGAAGTGTCGTGCTTTATGTTACTTGTCTTGTTTTCCATTTGCTTCTCTCGGTATTTGCGTACCCAAGTTTGTATTCGTATTTCATGTTGTTTACGTTTTATGACGTCCTGTACCTATATATGCATGTATATATATATATATATATATATATATATATATATATATATATATATATATATATATATATATATATATATATATACGTATATATATATACATATATATATATATATATGTATGAATGTACATATATGTATGTATATATGCATATATTTTTGGTAATTTATATTATTATATGATTGAACGCCAAGCATCCATTTCAAGCAGGTTTATCTTATATATGTGTGTGTGTGTGTGTGCGTATGTTTGTGTGTGTGTGTATGTATGTATGTATGTATGTATGTATGTATGTATGTATGTATGTATGTATACAGTATTTGTTTATTCATTTCATTGCAATACTCGATATTCTAAGTCAACAACCAATCATACGGTGAAGGATTATTCACTGTACTTTGAATACTTTGTGTTGTCTCAGGAATATTTACTTGATAATAAAATTGCGTACGTGAATAACCTAGAACTATATAATAGAGATGTTATGTGGCGATGTTATTACAGTGATTTCATTATGGATTGAAGTAAACAAGTTACAATATATAAAGTGGCCTCCCGTATACTTCAGCATTCATAAAACGATTCGTTATAAGTATTTTACACAGCAACCTACCAGCTTCATGAAGTATAAGCTTTTCTTTTCCCAATTACTGCTATTATAAATTTTCCATCAGATTTAGAGTTATAGAGTGCGCATTCCAAATATATTTTACATAATGGATCAGTTTTTGATTCAGCGACTAATTGTTTAGAAACCAGATTTATGCCTTATTATTTTGTGTTGTCCTAGTTCAGACAGGAGCGTGCAGACCAATTGGGAAAGTTGTTCTATGTAGTGAAACAACGGCGAAGAGATTAACCTAACGTGAAATCTAATTCAGTAGACGTTTTACCATAACCATTACGTCTGTTTATTCATACATGAAATATCTAGATCTACAATATCGAATGTCTTATTATGTATATGTTTTAAGACAACTGGGAATATTTGAAAGGGACAGTTTTTTTTTTGTTTTTTTTCCATGACAGATCAAGTGGCGGAATCAGACTTCTCACAAAATTCTTTGAGTAGTTGAACTGAAATAGTTTAAGTGCTGAATCCAAATCCTGTCAGAGTCAACTCCCAAAATTTATTTAAAAATTTAGTTGAGGTCCAGATCGATTACACCTATGATCCAAGACCGATTTTATATTCCAAGATTAAGTTGCTGCTATTTCTAGCTAGTTTCACATCAGGCTACCTCACTGGTTCAGCGATACAAGTTGCATTTCCCTCACACCTCCCACAAATATTTTGGTATTACATGTTGGTTAAACATTATCATATTAAATAATCAATATTAGTCATAGAAAGTTAAGACTTATAACGTTAAGAAGAAGGGTTCCAAGACAGGAGGAAGAACAAACAGCATATTCGATCCTAGAAATTGTTCAGTGCTTATTATATCAAACTAGTACTTCTGTTATCGACCCGTAAAGGATGAAAAAAAATTGACCTTGGCGGAATTTGAACTGAAAAAACAAAATACCCTTAAGCATTTTCTCCGGGGTGCAAACCATTCTGCCAGCTCGCCACCATATTTCTATTATTAATTGTCATACTGATTACTATTGAAGAAAGATGATCAGAGTCATATAATCGATAATAACGATGTCGATGATGATCGTATTAATGGCGATGATGACGATGTAATTGACGTTGGTGATGATGATGGTGATTATAAAGATTCATGATTTCATACACCAGAATACTTACTTCCGCTGCACTTATTTGTCCAACATATAAAGTATTTGGGGATAATTCGCCAGAAGAAATTGTATCTGATATTTACCTGCATTTAATGTGATATTTATGTAATGATATATATATATATATATATATATATAACATAATATGGTAAAAATTCGATATTAATTAATATCAATTTAATACCAGGAGACTAGCACATTAAAAGAGTCAGAAGGCTCTTGAAAAAATTTTTTTCGAGATCCTAAAAAGATTATAGTACTTGTGTATATAAGATTGACCAGTGACCGGTCT
>NC_068982.1:113079036-113084553 GCF_001194135.2 Octopus bimaculoides
TTTTTCAAGAGCCTTCTGATTCTTTTAATGTGCTAGTTTCCTGGTATTAAATTGATATTAATTAATATCGAATTTTTACCATATTATGTTAATTAACCATAATCACATTTCTCAAAGTTGGTAAATTCAAAGCAGAAATTATTTTCTGCAGAGATATTTTCCGGGTTCAGCGCGCCAAAACTAAGACTTTTGCATTTTAATCTTTATAATGGATAGAATCACGTGCACGCTTTCACTAGTTGAAGGCAACTAGCACGAGATTCTGTTCGATTGTAAAAATATCGGCAATCTGTACTGAAGATAAATAGACATTTTTATTTTGAAAATGTTGATTTTGAAACTATAGTCTGCAGATAATCGAGGTATGTACAATTTTCACGGGTCTAGCCCGCCTGTTTTTGCTCCGCTGAATCCGTATTTAAGAATTTTTTTTTAAGTGAGCTTCTTCTAGCATTTTGACCGACCGGTCATTGGTCAATCTTATATACACAAGTACATATATATATATATATATATATATATAAATTTAGGTATTTACTTTATTAATCTCTTTTATTTCGGTTGACAAGATATTTACTGATAATACGTGTGTGATGAGACGACAGAAGATGACACCAAAAAGAAAATGTATTTTAAAAATATTCATACACACAACGCGCACACACACACACATACAACATATACTAATTCAAAGTAACTATACTTTGATCAGTATTAACTATGGTCATCTGCAATAAACACCCTTTTAGTATTCATATGTTTCTTTGAGTATAGAATGCTCTCACAAAACTATATTACAAATCAAGAATCTTATTCACCACGCCGCTATCTCTGGTATGATGCTGACGTTGAACATAATAGAGTAATTTATTTTCTGGTTATGTATAATATATTATTTATTGGACCTATAAAATGATCTATATCAAGAATATAGACTCTTCTGCAAGAAAGGAATGTACAAGTATATATTTTAAGCAAGTAATAATAAAGTTTCTCTTTATATCTCTTAATGCTCCACCCAGCTTTAGTCGAAAAATGCGTTCGTATTATTTTATTCTTCTTTTATTATTCTCGTGAGATTTACTTCTGTCGTACTTTTTCTGTCACATATATTTTCAGATCACAGAAACGCTACTAGCATTATAGATTCTTTCGTTATAATCTAAAAGAATGAAAAAAATGTTGTTTATGAGTATGTGCTTCTTTCTAATATGTTATTTATTTATTTTTTTATGTTTAGATATTTCGGTTCTATACTTTGAATACAAAAGCTATACATTTTTCCGTTTTGATATTTTCCATACTTTGTCTATAATTTGACTGTTTTACTTTTCATTTTTCTTTTTTTTTTTTTGGTGCATATGGCTTTGTTTTTCTTCGCAACTGAAACATACGTGTGTCTACTTTTACAATACATCGTTTGAAGTGACATACGTTCATTTTTGAATAACTTCTTAATTATATTTTCTTCCTCAATATAAAACGTTCCTGTTTGATACAGAAGTGATATGATAGATAATTTTAAGCAACTCTTGTTTATACAATTGCAACTAGTGGTATTAGTGTCAATTGGTATATTATATTGGGTATGAGATGGCATAGTCTATTATAGATAGTCATTTTGATAATAAGGATACTGGAATAGATTAGCATAATCGATAGAACGTCAGAAAAAATGTCTTGCACAGTGTACAAATCCTGCTGGACTCAAATTTGCTTTTCTTTCATACAGTTCAATAACATAGTGCATTATTTATGTACAGGGATTGAAGTAATCGACTGTTCCAAAGAGTGTGGCGGAGTGCCTATATCAGAAATCCATATGAATTTAATTTTTAAAAAATGACGTCTATGACAATCGACTAGTGCTCTGCTTTTCTACGGTCTTGATATTATGCCAATGGAATGATTTATTTTTATGCTACTAGAGTTCAATCTGCTGATAAAAATAGTTTAGTATGCAATATTTCTGCATAAAACACATGAGGACCGAAGAAACAATGTATATTTCAAATTCACGGAACGATGTTTTAATTTAAGATATCTGGTTTCAATATTAGTCAATAAAATATGTGAAATTATCATATATCCTTAATGCATGCTTCTCATGAGTTACATCGTTAAAGTAAAATTAAAGCAGGATTTGAAAGGTAAAACACAGTTAAAGATTAAAATTAAAATTAAATCTGAAAAGCAGTAATAATAGCCATTAGAAAGTTGTTGAATTATTAACACCGTCTATTTTGTGCTCATTTGCCAAGATAGTAGAATTAGTATTTGATGCAAATATTTGAATAATTGTTTGGCTTCTTGCCCATTTCGAATGTACATCAGACTTCCACTTGAAAACTGATAAAGAAATGCTGCAAGAAGAAAAGAGTAAAATAAGAAATAATGTTGTTTTTACAACATGTCATGACTTTTAAAGATATTAGAAAAATAAAATTTATCAAGGATACTATTTTGGCAAGTATTTCGGAGAACTGAGAAAACAAAAAGTATCGGGAAAGTTACAGATTGATAGATAGCGATGGTGTGTATTCTTCAGATATTCCTAACGTAAACGGAAGCACACACACACACACGCACACACACACACTCACACACACTCACACACACTCATGTATGCATAACTATATACTACGCACAGAAATTCGAATGTACGTACATGAATACAGCTGTATAAGTGTATGTGTGTGTGTGTGTGTGTGTATGTGCGTGTGTGTGTGTGTGTGTGTGTGTGTGTGTGTGTGTGTGTGTGTGGCTTTAAAGATACTCATTACATGTAACAGTCATTATAAGAGGATGTGACCCGTAAGATTAAATCCGGTGATTCGTTAGATCTCAATTTCGAGCATTGCACTTGTATGCTTTAGTTCAGGCTACAAAATAATACTTACCTCTCTTTGCGGTGTGTGGTTGGTGCATGGTTATTATAAGTCTTGTCCTGTGGAAAATAACATGTTATGCGAAACATAACGTCATAATAATTAATATTTTCTGTTAGCTTTAATCATCTGACATTAACATGCTATGTCCACCGTCTTTGGAAGAGTAGGTTTAAGTGACACTGAATTATAAACTAATGGAATAATAAGTCTGAAGATAACTTGCTTCTTTAGGATTTTCTTTTGATGTAAAGGAAATAATAATGAGCTCCTGGTGTTGACATGCTTTTGATATATATAAAAAGAAAATAAAGTGTTAGGTTTGGGATTCAGAATATACGCATTCGGCACTCAGCAACTGAACAAAATTATTTTCAAGTCTGGAGACTATATAATACGATTGCTTTTATTCAATGATTGGTAGCTTCTGTTGTACTTAATAGAATGACGTTCCGCAAAGAAATAATGCTTTGATAACGAAAAATAATCAAGTGTCTCAGCTTATCAAGCTACCGACTAAATTGTCGACTATAAGAGGGACGCTATTTTATAGCTAGAGAAACAAGACTTTAATACCTTCAATCTTTCAATTATCTTAATCTGTGACAACTGAGACTATGTTCAGATATAACAAAATAAAGCCTTCGTTGGTGCGTTTTGAAAAAGGAAAATTGATAAAGCATTTAATCCGGTTACTACAAAGTGGTTGATGTTTGTGTATGTCAGAGTTATTAAAATAACAAGAATAATTTGTACATTAATCAGGATCTACAATCATTCTCAGAACGAAAGCATTATATATGAACTATCAGAAAATTATATAAAGGTAGCTGTCTCTATAAATCAATATAGCGAGTGTTCATTACAATGCACGACACGTTGGAATATTACGTTTGCACTTTTATACACATGAAAACATATAATTCTATATTTACAAAATTTCATTCAATTTATATTGGATTTTCTCCCTTGTCTTCTTATTGTCAGGCTTAATCAGACTTAGCGGGTGTTATTGTGTACTAGTTGCTCTGATAATCGCGCATACACGGAATGTTTAAGCTATATTAAATACATGGGACCCTACTGTGCGTGGACAGTTGTAATTTCGTATGTGTCAGTGTACATGTATATATACCTCCATACACACACACACACGCATAAATATACATGTATGTAGATTGATAGGTAGGTAGGTAGGCAGGTATATATGCATAAACGAATGAATGTGTATATCAATGTATATGTTTATGTGTGTTTTCGCGAGCGTGTAATAATTGCACGATATTTCGCTTTATCTATTTTTTTCTTAAGTTTATACTACGAAAATCTCAATAACAATGCTAGGATAATGCTGTTCTTTCTACTGTCAACATTATATGTGGTTCAGATAAAAGGAGAAACCACTATTTTATTTCTACTGATAATATACGTGCTGAAGATTAACTGGAGATTGTACCTAAAGGAAATAAGGTATTTTGTTGCTTGTGTTAGATCTGATTTTGTTTCGTTTTTGTTGTTGTTTTTTTTTTTCTTAATTCTAATATTCAGAAAACCGATAGCGTTAAAGCGGTGGCCATAATACTTCCAGCGACTTATCCGATACGGACTGGATTGCGTGGCACCAAAAGCATATAACAGAATCCCTCTGGGGAATTATACAGCAACTTGAAAAACCAAGCCTATCTTCTATTAAATGCAGTAAGAGACATTAATACGTATGAATAGGGAAATTATATGAAACACATCTAACACGTTTTTGTAGATCCAATGACAATCTATTGAATATTTCGTTATTTCCAGCTTGGGAAAGAGTATTGTACGCCTGCCGTTTGTTTTTATAAAGACTCGTGTGTTGATATCTTTTATTAATGCACGGCCACATACACACACACACACGCACAGAGACATATACACACACATACAGACACACACACGCACGCACACATACACACACACGCACACAAGCACACATGTACACACACACACACACATATTCATATGTGTGTGTGAGCGTGGGATATTTGAGTGTTTCTCACAATATTATCAGGAAAGCATTTACAAGCGAGGTATTTACAGCGAGTGCGAAATAAACTAGGTTTACTTCTCTACAAGCCAATATTATATATACTGTCCATGCAGAGGCTTCTCGTTCCACCGCTCCTCATTTGGTTTACGTCCGTTCTTCTTTGCAGTCTGTTTGATCCGTTTTGCTTTTCTAATGACAGTGGTTTCAGGTTCTTCATCTAATTCAAGGTTAATGCTAAGTTCTGTTGCGATTTTGCAAGCTTCCTTGACAATAGAATGTGATGTTTTGCAGCTATCCTGTTTGCACACAAGCCAAAGCATCCAGTCCTCTGTACTAGATAAATACTTGTTTATTGCTATTGTACAGGTCTTATAGCACAGTTCTACCGGCACCATTCCTCTTACCCCATTACTTCTAGGTAGGTACAGACGATCAACGTCTGCTTTTGGGAAGTGCATGTTCTTAGTTGTTAGTAATTTTCTTGTCTTCCTGTCCAGGCATTGTAGTTCTGTAAGATTCCAGTTACTTATTATTATTATTTTATGTTTGACTATTGTTTTGCATTTGTGCAAGTTGGATCCAAGTCTCACCCAGAGACCTCAA
>NC_068982.1:113084563-113084888 GCF_001194135.2 Octopus bimaculoides
TCTTCTTTGCAGTCTGTTTGATCCGTTTTGCTTTTCTAATGACAGTGGTTTCAGGTTCTTCATCTAATTCAAGGTTAATGCTAAGTTCTGTTGCGATTTTGCAAGCTTCCTTGACAATAGAATGTGATGTTTTGCAGCTATCCTGTTTGCACACAAGCCAAAGCATCCAGTCCTCTGTACTAGATAAATACTTGTTTATTGCTATTGTACAGGTCTTATAGCACAGTTCTACCGGCACCATTCCTCTTACCCCATTACTTCTAGGTAGGTACAGACGATCAACGTCTGCTTTTGGGAAGTGCATGTTCTTAGTTGTTAGTAATTT
>NC_068982.1:113085262-113090985 GCF_001194135.2 Octopus bimaculoides
GTGCAGCTCTATCATGCCTGTTGAGATACTCTGTAGGCGCAAGCAGACTGCACATGGAGACAACATGATCGATGGTCTCATTTTGTTGTTGGCATATACGACATAATGGGGAGCTGCCGTTCTTTAATATGTTGGCCTGGTAGTTCTTTGTAGGTAGGCATTGATCTTGGGCTGCTATGATAAACCCCTCTGTTTCTGATTTCAAGCCAGAGGCCATTAACCATTATTATTATTATTATTATTATTATTATTATTATTATTATTATTATTATTATTATTATTATTATTATTATTATTAACTTAATTATCATAATCGTCCTCAAATGTGTGTTTGGGAGTTATAGGAAATAACGAGAGAGTCAAATATTCGCTTAACATAATATGCTCATTGAACATGTTTAATGTACCATCTATAAGACACACATGCACTTACACACGCATAGAAGCTAGCATAAACACGTACAAATACACACATGCTCACACGCACACACACACACACACGCACACACACACACACACACGCATACAAATACACACAAACACACACACGAATACACAAGCATACACATACATGTGTATACACAAATACTCATCTTCGTACGAATGTACGCATATATCAAGAGTATAAATACATTGCTTTGTACAGAGATGCATCGTCATGCATACATTGCATGCATAGCAATACAGAGGTATGTATCGCTATGTGTGTGTGTAGGTGTGTGTGTGTGTGTGTGTGTGTGCGTGTGCGTGTGTGTGTGTGTGTGTGTGTGTGTGTGTTTGCATTCCTTCATATACGTATATGATTGTATGCATATATAGCCTGTAGGTTATATTTGCATATATACAATTGCATATGCTGTGAAACGTACTCACCACCTTATAGATATCGCTCGTTCAACAACCTTTCATAGTTCGCTCTGTTTCAAATGTAATACTTCTAGCAAGGAACTGTCTCCACAATTGACTGCAATAATGTCGCCAACAGCATATTGGGTATCACGCATTACAAAATGTGCACTCAAATAAACATTATCATAGAAATATTTAATTAGATGTAATATTAAATTAAATACGATATGTCCTACGAAATAGAAGACTAGAGTTTTAAATCCTCGTAACAATTTCTCATTAATATTACAGAACAATGTTTTGCTCGACATGAAATCGATAAAAGTAGAATCATTAAGAATGTAAACGATATTTTCATTGAACATACAGAGATAAAATCACCCGACTTATCAATTGCTGTTACACTTTATGTTCCATTGCTTAGCGTAATTCTATCAACATCGAATAATTTTCTTTTGAGTTGTTGCATAATCAACTTTATTTTATTAATGTTACCTCTACTACCACGATAATCCACGTCCTCGCCGTACATTCAGAAGAAGAAAAAAGTTGAGCAGAAGCATAAAAAATATATTAACGCCAAAACAATGTGTTTCTATCACCCTTGACTCATAATATGTTTCGTTTTCCCCCAAAAGATTGTTTTTTTTAGGGGGGGGTGAGGTTTTGGGGGCTTTTCTTTGTTTCTTATTCCTCTTTCAGCATTTTTACTCGTCTAGCTACTGCTATGAAACCTCAGACAATGACAAATAGGAATATTAACAAAGCGTTGCGAGAATCTCCATATATATATATATGGTACGAGGCCGCTCTGAAAGGGGTCTCAAGGCGTAGCGTCCCTGCTTTCCTGAGCTAGTTTCCACCACATTTCTTAAAAATTGTGGTAGAGGCCTTGGTCTCGGTACCATGCATGTCTAGAAACTGAGGCTTGGGGTAAGCAAGGGCATGCTCCCCGTAGAAAATCCAGCCCCAAGAAAGCCTCATGATACCAAAGAAGAATGGGCACCAGCCAGGACAAAACCCGAATTTAAAACGCTGGATGATGATATATACACATGCGCGCATGCACACACACACACACACACACACACACACATATATATATATATATGTACATACATACATATATATATATATATAATATATATATTTGTGTGTGTGTTTGTGCGTGTGTGTACATATATACACATATATAATATATATATGCTGTTCTTTGAGATTATTTATGTTTTTAAGAGAGATCAAGCCAGTCGCTGACTAAGCGACAAGACATTTTGAGTTTAGAGAGTTCCTGTGTTTGTAACTATGAGGTTGAATTCGCCTGTTAGTTGAGCTGTCCACATTCACGTGTGTTTTATGACGCTACTAGATTGGAATTGGCGAATCCAAATCAGTTTCTTTTGTACGTTCTTCAAAAATCCAAGTCTCTTCAGGCGTTTGTATAAATTTGTAGGAACATAGCTAAATACAGTATGAAGATGGGTATAAATAAGAAACTATAGTCAGTGTAATTCACCATAAATGTCTTTTTCTTGTATTTTGTTCCTTGGCCCGCTGAACAACAATATAAGATCCGTTATATTTCCACAGAATTGCTGTTTTTATTGGAGCGTTCTACCAATAGTCCTTGTTTTTAAACACATGAATAGATGTTGGTTCTGACATGCCGTTGGTGCATACGTTGGCGCAAACCTTCCTGGATAGCGTTGAAAATATTCTTTGCAACTATATCATGCCTCGGGGGCAAGTAGTCTCTCGTAGACATTCTGGGGCAGCTGATGATGGTGTGTGGGATATCTTCTGCACTGGTATAGCAGAGCCGACATTTCCTATCACAGTTGGATGTGTGGGAGTATCTGTGTCTTATGTTTAGGCATATACTTATAGTTGAGACGTATTGTATCTATTACAGGTCCAGGAGAGGCTACTCGTCCTGTCAATGCTACTGTTGCCCTCTAGCTTACGAGAAAGGTATATTTGCATTTTGATGGTAGCTTGTTTAGGTAGGTAAATCCAGCCTCCTTTGGATGTCATGAGACATTCGTATTCTTTGAGTACCTGCACAATAGTTCATCACCAACTCTGAAGATGTTGTTCCTCTCACTTTTCAGTATTCGTGCAATGTACTCATTTCTTTCTTAATGGTTCAGCGGATGTTGTTTTAGTGATAAAATGGACATTCAAAGGCTATTGGACTGACATTACGCCTCTACCACCATTACTTCGTCTCTCATAGCACCTGTCAGTGTCATTGTTTTAGTGGAAGCTACCAATGGTGGTCGAACCTTTTTAGTTTTGATGTCTAAGCTGCGGATCTCGTCAAATATCCATTCCAGTATCGCAAATGTTGACACCAGCACTGACACCGCGAAATCATTGTGAAGTATCGTCTTTCTAAATGCAAACTGCTCTGAGTTCCACATTTTCTTGACTCTACAGAAGTACTCTTTTGTTATTCTGGCATTAGACTCAGTTCCAGCGTATACCACATTCTCATAAATTCTGCCATTGTGTGTCAAATATACACGGCGTTGGTTAACAGAGCGAGCTCTTCTGGTACAAGATAACACAAGACCACATACCGCTCGAACGACCGGGAATAAAATCTAGGAACTTCAGGAAATCGAACTGATGGCACATCCTAGCTTTCTTGGTTTATTACTTATTCCGATGTATAGCACAAATCCTGTGTTCGCGACGCTTCATCAACCAAAACGAGGTGGAGGCTTCTGTAAATATCACATATCTTTGGTCAACGAGAATTGACTTGAAGTTACGCAGCAATTCTACACAATTACCACCATCACCTACACGAACACTAATGCACTCGACACTACCACAACTACTAACCAACCATTTGAAAAATAACTTACAACTATAACGATATCAACATGAAAGCAACACTTGTAGGAACATATGTTGCATGTCAGAACATCTATTTATGTGAGAGAGAGAGAGAGAGGGAGAGAGAGAGACAGAGACAGACAGACAGACAGACAGACAGACAGACAGACAGACAGACAGACAGAAGGGGAAAGACAGTAGAGAATGTAGATTTAAGCCAGAGACACAAGTGAGGAAGTACTTAACTGTTACTCGGTAGCGGAGTTGATTGTTATAAAAGGCTAACAGATGCAGCAATACAGAAGGCGATGATTAGCTGAGCGAGAGGCAAATGGACCAGTTTGGATGCTTGATGCGAATATGCCAGACTTTTATTCGGATACCTTTTGGCACATGTCAACTGCAACTGACTGCAGAACGGTAGAATTTCATTTTGTAAATCGACGAGCGGTAAGACTGCTAAATTATGCTTAAGGTTCGATTGATGGTTAGGGTTGTTGGAGGAGGGGAACCATATTGATAATTTTTGTCCCATAACTCTGCTGAACGCAGAGTTAAAAATTTTGACTGAGATGTTTGTGAAATAGTTGCTGTTACTAGTCGTTGGTCTGGTCGGTGATGCGCAGATACACATAATCTCAAAGAGATCTATCCATGACAAACTCCACCTCATGCGATGCATTAAAAAACAAGCACTTACAGAGACCTGGTTAACTAACATCGATAAAAGATTCCTTCCAATGTATCGACCATCAATACTTATCAGCTCTTGTCACAGCAGCGGCTTTCGGTCTCATCCTCAGAACCTGGATCGCTGTAATGTACCGCAGCGTCTATTTGGTAGTCAGAGTAAACGACCATGTATCAGAATCATGCCGTGTTATGCACCCATTTCGTCTCATACCTAGATCCACTAATATGTTGAGAGCTTCCAACGCGAACTAGAAGGCGGAATATCTGTGTTGATATAATCGTAACACTGTCAAATACCAAGCACGTAGAGGCGAGTGGCACCGCTCCTAAGGCATAAAGAGTGGTAAGAAGAGAAAAGTAACTAGAAAAGTTGGTGAGTTTGCAATTAGACTTTTGGAAGAGTACGCCAATGACATCTAAATGCGTCTTGTGACGCTGGAGGGATGTACCAGTTATAATTTTGGAGGCCCTAGTTCTCCATGTGGATAATAGCTTGCACGCGGCGACGAGTAGGGTGGCGAATCTCACAAAGAAATTGGCTGAAAGAAACATAATCCTTAATAGCTCTACTGAGGTGCCGAACGCTTATAAGTGCTTCCATAATCTATTACCGTTGGTACGATTCACTTCTGAACAGACTGGAGAATCTCCTCTTTCACTTTTGTAGAAGGGATGCATTCTGCTGGGTAAACTCTCTATCTGCTGCCAACACCCGTTACGCGGTGGACTTGGAATAGTGTGAAAACGATATGTTAAGGTTACATCTTCAGCGATTCTTTGATGGTGAGCACGTGAGGGTCACTGTTTTTCAGATATGTTTACCTCAGCTCGGCTCTGACAAAGTTTTAATCCTGTTTCAACGAAAACCGAAACACCGTTATTAACATTTGAAACATCATCAAACACGTAGAGCCTTCTACTACTTATTACGGTGGATGGAAATTCCAAATTGGCTTTTTATAGAGGATTAGTTGTAGGGGTAACCGAGATGCACCCAGAGTTGACGAAACCGTTCTACACGACCTAGTACAGTGCTCCAGCATTGCTGAATTGTGGGTTTATGTCGAACACTTACTGTCGTGTGTAGGACAGATCTGGCTATCAACTTAGACCATCGTGAAGATCTCTCGTCGCCTTCATTGGCCAGGAAGGGCAGGAATGTTTCTTTGTTGGCCTTAGCGAAAGAGGTTGTGTGGTGGACCAGGTCCTCTTTGGTCAAGTTTGAAAGTTTAAAAAGTGAAGTGAGGCTAGAGAGGGAAGTGCTGTCTCTCAGCAATTTTGTTAAAAGGCGACGAATGTTGCGCGAATGGCTCTAACCATGCGCCTCTAAATCGAGG
>NC_068982.1:113091209-113099365 GCF_001194135.2 Octopus bimaculoides
TATTATTTGTTATTATTATTATTATTATTATTATTATTATTATTATTATTAGTAGTAGTAGTAGTAGTAGTAGTAGTAGTAGTAGTAGTAGTAGTAGTAGTAGTAGTAGTAGTAGTTGTAGTAATAGTAGTAGTAGTAGTAGCAGAAAATTGTGGCCGTTATTGCTATATGAGGGACGAATTGTTTATTGTTAATTGTGTAGCCTAAGGAGCAACTAGGTAAAGAGGTGTGTAGTTTCTACCTTTTTTGAATAAATACTTTTGGGAGAAAAAATAATATGGTTATCATCTCTAAATAAAATAAAAGACTTGGATTAACACAAAATAAAACAATTTTAAATGACTGGACAAGGAGGAGAGGAAAGTTGGTGGGAACAATAAAAAAAAAACGTGAAATAAATCTGTCTCAGCAGCTATAGCTACAAACAAATACAGTAATCATTGCTGCTGCCTTAGCAACCAAGAAATTGACGTCACAGCCAAAGCCTGTACGTCACAGCAAAAAACAAGGATTTGTTGTTAATGTCAGAATCTGCAGCAGCAACAGCAACAAGAACAGCAATAAAATAGCCCTCCTCTTCTTCTTCCTCCTCCTTTGCATCATCATCATCATTATCATCATCATCATCATCACCACCATCACCATCATCATCATCATCATCATCAGCAGCAGCAGCAGCAGCAGTATCACCACCACCACTACCACCACCACAATCACCGTCACTGTCGTCGTCGTAACCGTCGTCATCATCATCATCATCATCATCATCATCATCATCATCATCATCATCATCATCATCATCACCAACACTATCATCATCAATAATAACAACGATAGCCAAAAAGTGGCCATAATTAATTAAACTGCAAAGATATCACATTTGACGATGTTGCCACTCAGTTGACCCTTTCTTTGTTTGAAATACGTGTGCCCTAGAGTTATTTTACTTCCAAGATCAAAACCCTGAAAGTGGGCAAAACCCCGAAAATGATCAAAACCCAAAAGAGATATAATACAAATACACATATCTATACTTATTTTACATATCGAGTGGTTTGCAGTTATGTAGAAGCACCCCAAATTCAGTGAGTGTATATACGTGCATTTATATATATATATTTTTGCATGTATATGTGTAAAATACGTTCACGTATATTACGAAATCAGTTTCGGTATCGGTGTGAGACTCAGCCTACGTATGTATTTACTCATTTATACATAGATTTATGCGTCGTTCTTGGCAGTTTTCCAAAAAAATAATTGATGTATTTTGCCAAATTCAGATATAATATTTCATGCCAGCTTTTGTTCCTCAACATGAACTGAATTGTGAGAAAAATACAGAGAGAAATAACTCTGTAATGAAAATCTTTATATTGCTCCCCACATTAAATAACATATCTTACATTACATATCTTTTTTTTTAACCTCTCAATAATATAATTTCACTTGTAATACAATTACAAGCAATAACATGTCTATATAAAATTTTAAATTAACCACAATTATGATGTAAAAGCAAATAATGCATTCAATAACCTTAGTAATTTGTCATATCTATTCATTCAGTTTTACAATACAGTATAAAAACCAGATCAACAATAGCTTCAAGCAAGCCACTTTAGTTATATGTGCTGGAGAAATATAAGTGAACAGCATTCAAAGACAAATTTTCAATAAATGAAAGAAGAATTGTTTCAGTTAGTCATGGCATGTTGGCTTAATGGCTATGTTTTATTTTGAGTTAGGATCTCCCAATTTTCTTTTTAGCTTATCCGTCTGATATACAATTAGATCGTTTATCACGGTAAATTTTTGAATGATTGAAGAAGCACATTATGTAAAATTGGTTTGACGTTTAAGGTTAATAATTTATACATCACTGCCCCCACTATAAACTGGCATGCTTGCCGATGTCCACTTTACACACAGTTTGATGTTTCTGTAACAGTGGTTGTGTTTGCGCATAGTTAAACATATAAACCCATCGCACCAACAAAGTAAACATCTGTTTCAGGAAATAAAAACAAGATCAGACTTGTTGAATCGTCACCACCATTTATATTGAAGTAAGTCTACCACTGAACTCCTTTTTTTTTTTTTTTGGCGGCTATTAAAATAAATTTTGGAACATTCAGAACTACATTAGATTTCGGTGATATATAATGTGCCACCATATTGTAGATTCCCTATATTATTCTGATAATTAATGCAATATACACCTATAGTTCAACCAGCTTGATAGCCTCGTTATTCATACATTAACAAGAACCTTTCTCTTAACACTTAAGCCATTGCACATAGTAATCAGTTCCACAAACCCTTAAACGATTTATATAATTAACTTTAGCCGATTTGTTTGGACGCGATATATTCATTCAAATTTACCTCTCTGTCAATTTGAAGGGATTAGAAGCCAGAGTTTTTTAAATCTCCTCAGAAATAGATAATCTTTGTGATAGAACGTCTGATGCAACAATCTATAAAACATTTTCTTTCTGTTCCATAGTCACTCTGTCTCCATACGTTAAAATCTTTCACCAACAAAGTAATTTTGTCTGTTCAGCCGAGCGACATTTTTCTTACTCTTTTAAGCATTTCGATTCTTTGATTCCGAACCATCTCTCCTATTGGTATTTAACATACTTTTTCTATTACAGACAACTTTACTTATCATGAGGCATTCACAGCAAAAGTCAAAAAGAATCATGGCATATCCTTTCTTTTGCTCTGACATGGCTATGTTGTTAAGAAGTTTGCCAGGGTTTTTGCGTGCTAAAGATGTGAGAGAAGGGAACAGAGATAGGATAGGGAGTAATTTTAAAATCGTGTACAGTCGAGAACATGTATATATGTGTATGTGTGTACATACATCAAAGTTGGGTGTGGCAAGTCATATATTTATTCTTCAGATTTCAGTGAGAAGAAAACCTGATGAGTGTGCTCTAGTGCTTATACTCACGCTGCGATTGGCCTGTATGCTAGGAAAATTTACACTCACGAGGACGGTACATACAACTTGACTTTTACAGTTTAGGTGGAGAAAGGTCTTTTTCTCGGCCGAACAAATCCTGTAACTCTTAGTGCTGTTAAAATGAGGTTTAGCCTTTTCCAGTATCCTCCACTTGATTTTGTGATGCTCAGTAATTGTCATCAATGTCCATAAAGACTTCGCTATGTATATGTAGCCTTCCGGCTCTCTTGGATATGAACAAAATCTTGTGGTTGTTGAATCTGTTTCTAAAGGGACTTTTTGGCAACCCCTATATTTACACACTGTCACTCCATTAGACACTTTTGACTCTTCCTCCACCTCCTAAATAATGGTTTCTGTATTGCAATGGGGATAAAGTTAACATAAGGTTTTTAATTGTGCATAACCAACCTGCATCTGTTTTCCGTTTGTGCTTACTTTCTTATATTTTCATTATGCTACGAACGCACCTAAAATGCCCCTCAAGATGTGTCTGGTATATATTTTCCTGTATCTATGTATTTGAAGGTAGATATCCTGCCTACACAACCTTTTGCATTCAGGGAAAATGGAGGTGAAAAAGATGAAAAGTAAAGTCGAATCCGGCGTTTTCTTTCAGTGAGTTTAAGATCAGTTACCTACCATATCTTATCCTTAAATACTCTGGGGAACAGCATCTTGTCATGTGGGGCTGCGGTGTGGAAGATCTACTTTTTCGAATACAGGTAGGAAATGTCGCTCCGATACCTCTTGAGAAGATTCCCGAAAAATATGGCTCGACGTGTTAATATGTATCAGCCTTCAAGCTGGCTGAATCGTTATCACACCAGACATTTCGTTCGTCTTTACTTTCTGGGTTGAAATGCCGCCGGGTTCGACTTTACTTTTCATCTTTTCGAGCCCGATAAAATAAGTACCAGTCGAGTACTGGGTTAGATGTCATCGACTTACCTCCACCCTGAAATTGTTGGCCTTGTGCCGAAGTTTGAAACCAATGTATGTCAGCCTGTAACTCGGCTAGGCAATAGTGTCTAAGTCTAATGTCACATCCAGTAACTTGACCACTTTCAGATTGGGCTTTGTCGTGACTTTGAGCATAATCGAATCAAGGGCTTCGGTTAAATGTTTACTCAGCCTATCCAGTGAGTGCCAAAAGATCGTTCCAATAGAATCAAAACCTAGTTGATGGATATTTTCTAGTGAGCATATCTAGAATGAGAGAAAGGCCTTATAAGCTTTTTCTTCCAACTTCAACATCGGAAGAGCCAACAGAGTCAGTCTACTAAACTCAATCGAAACCATGTTGAGATTTAGGATTTTCCTGCTCAGCAAAATGATGTTTAAGTCCTTACCCTTATCTTTGGTATAAGTCCTAGCAAATTTCATTGCTCTGTATAACAAATCCCTTGATATAGATTGATAAAAGTGCACTGTATCGAATTGAATGAACATTGACATACTTACGTCGGCTTTCTTATTAAAGCATAAAATGACCTCATCGTCTGTGAGTCATAGAGAAAAGCCAGATACACTCCTAATTATTATTGATCTTCTTGAGCAGACATTTGCTCACCAAAGCGATGTTCGGCATCGCAAGAATGCTCAGCTGACATTTGGTTTAGAGGCAAAAATAGGTTTATGGTCTTTAACTTAGTGTGCGCTGAAGTTTGTACCCTACTCTCGACATCTAATCTACTTGCTGCTATTTTGGAATCATTATAAATGCTCTAGTATGTCTTTGGGGTAGTTTTCATGCATGTTTGTGTAATATTGCTGGTTAGCAGCAGTACGTAAGTATCATTATTTCCTTTATATACATTTATACTCTTGTCTGCGAAGAGTAATGCTCTCCAAAATGTCTTAAGTTTGTTTAGAAAACGAATAGCAGGTGTATAGAATTTCAGCTTCGGTATTATGTCCAATAAATCATCTTCAAAGCTCCCAGTTGTTTGATCCTGGGTGGCAATTGTCTACATCTAATGCCGAATTGCTCAGAATTTGCAGGTGGTTGTGCCTGGACGTTGAAGAAAGCTTTCTTTATACGCATGTCCAAGTCCATCATATTCTCTAGTAGAATCTTCGTGTAGAATTCATTGGGATCCGAGGTCATATAATGACACAACGATGAAAAAATATATGAATTTATAGCATGAAATCTTAAATGATTCCGAAAAGCGCACAGCCAAAGATAGCAGCTATAGAATACAATTTACAAGTTGAGAACTCTCTCCGTCAGGGCATCTGACTAGACTGTAAGAGTGAAGATTCTTTTTATCCTGCTCATATGAGCGTGACCGAACATGAATAGAAGCACTGGAGCACACCCATCGGATGATCTGCTCACCGAAATCTAAAAAAATTGACATAAAATTTGCCACACCCAGTTGTGATGCGTGTGTGTGTGGCTGTGCGTGTGGGTGTGTGTGTGTGTGTATGTGTGTGTGTGTGTGTGTGAGAGAGAGAGAGAGAGACAGATCGGTACATGTATATGTACATGACCATATATGATTTTACAATTATCCTGTACACTCCAGAATCCCATCCCCTACTTCTGTGTCCGACCTTGCTCTCACATCGGCTTCTACATTACACCCCAGGCAAATATTTTCCATAGTCAGTGACCCATTTGATCTTCCTTCCAAAGGGCATAATTCCAGTGAACTAAAAAGAATTTTCTACCATAGATTTTGACCTGGGCGTTCAGTTGTTTTTTTTATAATCACCCTAAGATCCACAAGCCGGATATCATACTTCCAGCATTCAGTGGCCAAAAAGAAAAAAAGAAAAAAGAAAAAAGAAAAAAGAAAAATACGCCGTATCATTCCATATTGTTCTTTCTCATGATTCCCGGGTTTGTCTCAATTCCTGGCATGAAATCGATTGATAAATTGGCTGGCATGCGAATATAGTATTGTATTTTATAAATAACAATGCACTACTCTTGTAACCAATATACGAACGCCTGCAATTTTCGCACTCATAAATTTTAGACAAGTATACATACATGCATGCATACTTATATACATGTATACTCACACATACATATACATATGTGAGTCTACGTATTCGCGTGCGCTTACATAATGTGCGTACATGTTTGTGCATAACTGTATATCTTCAACAAATATATGTATGTATGTATGAATGTATGTATATACAAATGAACGAAATTTTGTTAAGAACACGAAAATCCGGTGCTTTCGAATAAAGATCATCGTTTGCATGTTTGTTTCTTTGCTTGATTTTAATTTTGTTTTTTTCACCTAATTGTGTAGATACTACTTTATCACTCCCACTTATCACATTGAATCAGTATTTGGCTCTTTGGGAAACTGTAATTAACGTTGCTATTGTACATCAATTACGCTATATATTGAAATAAAATAAAATATAAACGTTTATACACTTGCTTTTTGTTATTGCCATTATCGATCAGTTATAGAATGCAATATTTTGTATCGTTAGCAATTCAGTATATACATTCGGTATAATAAATTCAGTATAATAACTTACATTCAGTATAATAAATTATTTTGTCAGTTTCTCTCTTTGTCACTCATTGATTAGAAATCTGTTGGAGCAGATATATTTTCTCTTCTGACAGTTTTCGAAGTGTGTAACCTGTAATAAATCACCACGTTATCCTACCGCTAAATCACGTGTTGCTATATTAGCAACGACCCTTCGGTAACATGACGTACTCCATTTTCTTACTCCATAACACCTATTGCATCACTTCCGGTGTGCCTTCATTACAAGACTAAAAGCAATGTTCTACGTTGGATTAAAAATTACTTTTATGAGTATTCTTTTCTACTATGAATATACTTTGCTTTTTTATTATTTTTAGCCTAGGTTTTGCTCTCGTCCATTGCAGCTTTTGATTTGGATCTATAATTTCGCACTTCTCACCAGAAAGTTTAAAATAACTAATATGAACGTCATTCTTTCCTTCTCAAGGTGAAGTCGAATATATCGCGTAAATAAGAATATATTCTAAGTATAACTCATAAAACTCATGGAACGTAAACATATTGAAATAACGTATATAGCAATTAGCTACTCTTACCACCAGATGTCATCTAATTTGTGTATTGCTGATACAGGGCAACCATTTCAACTTGTGATTTACAAGAGAATAAATTGTATAATTCATACCCACAATGAAATGTGTAAGTTTTACATATAAGGGCATCTGTGTTTCTTCAGCGTATGTGTTTGAACGTGTATAGATCGGTGCACTTGTACTTCCTACGTCAGGATTTTGCTTTAAAACATATATTAAAGAAATGAATTGTACTTGTCTCTATTAACGGTCATACAGTTTTTTGGACACTTTTGTTCCATTGTTTGAAATGATAAAGTAGCAAGCGATAATTGCATATTCTCGCTTCTGCTATGTAATCAAAGTGTATTTTGTCTAATATCCAAGGTGTGTTTGCAATAGCATTTGAGTTAATACTTAGAAGCATAAGATTGGTTTGGAACATTTGATATTTTTTCCATTGTTTGTTTCCAGATTTAAACATTTGTTTACTTATGGTTTTGATGTTTACTTTACCTTTATTAAATGCACGAGACGCGTCTGTTCATATTTAGACACTAGTATCGATTTCAAACTACGGTAGTTTATTTTTTGTTTTTGTGTCGAGTGAGAGAAAATTATAGAAATATTAGTTCAATTTCAATATTTTGTCTATCTTTGTCTTGTGTAATGAAGCGTATTACAATAACAGATTTGCCAACAAGATTATGTTAAACTCTCTCCTTCAAAATAACAATTAGATTCATGAATTGTACAAATTTCATGCTTCTAATTGAATTTGTATATCACAAATTCCAACTAAACAGTAAGATGAATAAATTCAATTATAATCTTGTTCTATGTTGAAGAATATAAATCAAATCTCCCTATGGAGAATCAAAGTTGCACCGATGACTTCATCTGCCAATAATTTACCCATGAAACCACACAAACTTCATTAACAATATGTAAAGCAACAACACCGCCTTTGATGATAGCTTATTTCATGATTAAATGAAATGAAATTGAGTTTGTTCATACGAATATCTTTGTATGGTGTGTTCTAAATAAAATGGTGTGTTCAAAGTAAATTACCTATATCATGATGGGTAATGTGCAACTTCGTCAATTACGAGAGCAATGTGTGCATTGAAATGT
>NC_068982.1:113099375-113106827 GCF_001194135.2 Octopus bimaculoides
GGGGGCTAAATGATCGATGCGATAAAGTATCTTAATAGTATTCGTAATTAGCGACTTTAAAGTAACTGAATGGTAACCCTAAGGAACACTTAGTGCTAGTTCCTACGGACCGATCAAACAGATATAGGGTATAACTTATTTTGTATTATACATTTCAGGGCGGTGAATTAGTGCACATTAGCTATAGAATTTGAAAGAATGTAAATTTGTTGCAATCGATGTTCAAATTGGGCTTTGGCAAGTTAATATTTTGGGAGGAAGAAAAGACGGAGACAATTGTTGAGTTGCAGTTCCGGATAAAATAGATACATGTAGTGTGTTCTTTTTGTAAGGTGACTAATGTAACGATATCGAAAAAATAATTGATTGTTGTTGATATTGTGTAGCTCAGGTCATTTTAGTTTGAGAGTATAACTACAAGACATTACAAGTATAACTATAACGATCACTTTATAACTATATATGTATCTGAAACTACATCATCCACACCTATTTTTTTAAAGTCAGATCTGAGATTTGGGAGTGATTTGTATGGCATCGCCTGTAGTCTTCTGTGACTGTCTGAGATGAATTGGATGGTAGTGGTAATTAATTTAGTAGTGTACAGAAGCATTAAATTCTGTAGAATACAAGAGATACAAAAAAAACACAGTGCCTCAACGATCTACAAGTTGATAGAAATATTCTTTTCTACTCTAGGTACAAGGCCTGAAATTTTGGGGGAGCGGGCTAGTCGATTAGAGCGACCCCAGTACGCATCTGATGATTAATTTTTCGACCCTGAAAGGATGAAAGGCAAAGTCGACCTCAACGGAATTTGAACTTAGAACATAAAGACAGGCGAAATACCGCTAAGAATTTCGCCCGGCGTGCTAACGTTTCTGCTAGCTCACCACTTTAAATTGATACTAATATTATTATTGTATGGAGGCACGTTACAAATTCAATCATTGTAGACTGAATCTTGATAAATTTTGCATTTTGCAGGTGCTGTAGAATGCTACTTTTGATCGTACTTCTACCATTTAGAGGATCAACACTCGTTGAAATTGGAAACAGACTAAATACACTAAATTTTGTGATGCAGTTTTAACTACGGAAAATATGTAGTCACATAGTTTCCAAGCAGACTTCTTGGCAACTACTGATGGGAGTGTTCACTACTTTATTATTTAGATCGTATATTTTAACTAAAAAAATGAATTAAACATTCTGTAACAGATTCATATGCAATAGATTCCTATTGATAATTCGGGAGATGTTTTCTAGAATTATCTAGAAAACAAAACTTTGTCATAAATGTTTCCATGAATGCTTTACTTCTTGTATGTGTCTATGTTGAATCTATGTTGAGTCTGAATATAAAATTAGATTTTTCCTATCAGGCTGTGTTTTCATTGGATTCTATATTCCTTTTCCCCTTCATTTTCTATTGACACTGGAAGAAAAATATAACATTTTAGTTAATATGTCAATAGTCACATATGTTACTAGAAATATGTATGCTGTATGAGGCTTTAGGTAAAATTAGTAAACGTTATGAATTTGGAGAGAAAGTCCTGCCAACGCTATTATAAATTTGATCAGAGTGATAGATTATTTGGATCAAATCTTGTCTCTGTGTAGGGCAGCTGCTCATCAATTTTCTTGTAAATGTCTCAGTTTTAACACTTAGACTGTGTTGCTTCTTGATTTTACTTTGTCATGCTGAGGATCTTTATGAGTCATACTTCCCTCTACTATAGAGAGGATCGTGCCAATCTAAACTTCACGAAACAAGTATGTTAAAACCAGTAGTAAATACACACTGAACTTTATTTTGGATGTAAAGTGGATTATAAATTCAAGAGCTGTGCACTCATATGGTTGGAACATACGTAAGGATGGGTTACATGCTTCACGTTGCATAAGATTTTGAATAGTTCACGAAATCACAATACAGTTCACGATATCACAAAAGAAAGAGTTCAATTAAATACTCTTATCTATTAACTGCAATGAGATAATTCTCCCTCAGTGCTGAACCGCCATGCACGTTACATTAAATTATGAGGGACTGATCGAAGCTGTTGCTTATTACGAGGGAAATGATGACGTTTCTGATCCAACATTTACAATCATAAAGAGAACAGAATAACCACTTTATGACTTGACGTCTAAGAGGCAGGGCGTCCCTTTAGGTTGAAGAATAATAGAATCTACCACTACGGGATATTAACGTTTGCGTTTCTGCTGCACCTCTGATGAACTCAAAGAATGGTTGTCCCATGAAGATGAACTTCTGCATTTAAATACTATAATTCAGTTATAGGGTATTTTTGGTATATATTTATATCATGTATGTGTATCCATTGTTTACTGATACTTCAAACCTCAACATGAATGCAACTTTCTTCACAGTTGGGAGAAATTCTTTCAGATTACAGATACTGAAAACATAAGAATTATAAGAGGCATACGCATAAAAAAATATAGAAATCGGGTATTTTCATTCGTAAAATGTGAAAGAAATTTTGCTTTTATTCCTTAGAATATGTTATATTTTCTATTCAGTTCAGTTATTACTAAAATTCACCAACCACCACTCGAAACAAATCCCATTAAAAATATAAAAAATATTGTATTGTCATCGGGCCTAAATTTATTTCAGTATCTCTATGATGCAGTTATTTTTTCTGATTTTCTATAGCTTCTAATAATTTTACTCAAGACTCCGTAAGGGACGGATGCAGCAATCAGACTTTTCATCCAGTGTACTGACCAAGGCATGCCACGTTTCATATGTAACCATATTCGACTCTTCAGCATACAATGCGAAACATTATAGAAACCAGAATGTACTCAATAAAGACTTTTGTTTAAGGGTTCGTAGTCACCTGATACGTAATAATCAGGATTCATTATTGTTGATAGTGAGTTAATGTGACATTTAATCGCTGTACCGATCAATAAACAGTCGATAAATTGCAGGCCTTACTCACACTGTATAATTAGAAAATAAAACAAATGATATTGTAAGTGAATTGTACAGAACAAAAAATTTCGAAGCGAAATAATAAAATATTGGAAACAATATTTGAGATATGTACACTGGAACTGTAAACAGAATATTTATATACTTTATCCACAATATTTCCAGCTTTTCTATATAAATTAAGTTTGTTTTAACGATCTCAAAGTATTTTTATCGGGCATTTTGAAATCACACATATTTAACAAAATAGAAAACAGAAAACATTTATCGATTTCACATATGATTAGCTTACTAAAATAAAACAAAACACAATGTAACTGTGATGTGTTAATTATGCATTTGGAGTATTTAAATTATTTACGTATAGCTCTTTAATAGGGATTCTCTGATGATAGCGTATCTTAAGAAGCAGCTTTATTTCTCTATTGCGTCGCAAGTCCTTGCTTAAAACAACTATAATTGATTGTGCATACTTGTTATAATTCACATGGTTTACTTTTTGCTATAGTTTGCCAATTTTCTGTTAGAACTTATGGCAGTTTTTAGAAATAACACACAGTTTACCATGGTTACTGTATTATTTTCCAATGATCGCTGACATTTCTTATTTAACACTTATCGATAATCTGTTTACAGATAGATGGTGTTAAGATTCTACATTCATTCTGAAATTCATTTTCCCTGCTTCGATAAACAATTTTGTATTCTAAAGAATAAGGTAGAGACATCAAGGATAACACACGTTCGGCAAAGCTTGGCATGCAATAGGAAAAGATCGTTTTTTGAAAATAGTAGTATGTAATTTCCGGAGTATGTGTCATTCCGTGTGATATCTAATTCCTGTATAAATGGAGAGAAGTTAGTTTACAGTTATTTCAAATAATTCCCTTTCTAAACAACCTCGCCTCCCCTCCAACCCATACATGTATACTTTATCACTTTCTAGATTTTCCCTATTTTCCTTTAAACAAGGATGCGCAAAAACATTTTTTCTATGTAGATTCATTCTTTTGATTTTCGTTACAAAGGAAGCCAAACTGAAGTTTGGTTATTCACCAGCAACGATATAATATTCGAAATGAAATATTTGATTTAGTATTAAAACAATCAATGGGCCGACTTTAACAGAATCAAACAAATTCCAAAATATTTCTAATATTCTAAAGAGCTTATTCTTCAGATAGATTACAAACATTATGTTTTTAAGCAATGGTTGTTGTTATATGACCATTACCACAGAGAAATGTAATGTAATTACGTAAAGAGTAAAGAGATAACATCACAACCATTGCTTTGCAGGAATATTTAATCACACTTTTGTGTGTTTAATATTTCCTTTATTTCCTGTTTAAGTTTTTGATATTCTAACTGATTCCAAATGGTTTTATGTTTCAGATGCTGATTTGTTTTTACAGTCGGGAGCGACTTCTGCAACATGATGTATTTTATCTTATTAAGTCGAATAGAAAAACAGAAGAAAATATCTTTATTTAAATAGAAAACCAAATAACTATTTAATCTGTTCAAACATATCCTAGTAAATCAATAAAATTATTTATTTTCATTCAATTTATTTGAACTCGATCAAATATTGAACTCTTTCCATATATCTTAACTCTGTCTCATTTCCTATAGAAAATTTATGTGTCTGCAAATACAATCAAGGAAATTCATAAGAGAACTTTTTAATAGAGAAACTATTGAACGTACAAACGTATGATTTAATATTCCTGCTATGCAATGTCAGAAATGTTTTTATTTTCTCCTTTACATAATATATAACATTTCTCCGCAGTAACATTCGTACAGCAGATTTATTCCTAACAAATGAAAATATACTCATCTTCAATTAAACTGGGTACATGGAATATTTTCAATAAAAGTAATATGTTAACTTTCATTATGTATAAGTAATAATTATCAACTTAAGTTAACCTCGTTATGGAAGATGAATTATGTGTGTATGAGGGTCGGAGTGGAATTCCAGGTAGTTCAGTTCTCAGTTACTATTTAGTTTTCCAGACGTCAAGCTGGTTCATATGACACAGTAGTCTACTGAATACATTTGTAAATACCAGCATGCATCTTATATACTGAATATACAAAACCGCAATACAAAATATATGGTATATTGTAAGTAATAGACTGCTGAATAAAGGTAAATTATGTTTCTTGCTAAACTTCATACTGTAACAGCATACTTAAATAATTCATTTACTAGTCCACTAAACAATAATCAAATTCTAGTTCTGATTTCTGAATCCTATAATTTACTGTAAGTAAACAGACTGTTTGGATTTTTTATTAACAAAATAAAAAATCAGCTAAATGTTTTTAACCATAAATTCTTATTAACGCAATACAAATGGAGGTAGAGTAGACCACCGTTGTGTATTAAATGTAATTTATTGATTTAAACTTTGCTCCTCTTCAAAACTTGTTTTTTATACAATAAAACGAATTTATTACAACGGGCATATGGAAGACATTGTGTATAACTGTCCGAGTGGTCGGAGACAGATATTTTGTTATTGCGTGTAATGAATTTAAGTAAAATATGGTGTTGCATGTGATTGAATAAATAAAATAGAATGATTAGATATCAAGAATTAAGTGTTCATTAATACGTATTTAATTTAAGAGGTCCCATAGGATTTCTTTGCATATATGTTAATTAGATATATTACGGGAGGAAATATTATAATTAGTTTTGAATATTTTGATGGAAATTTCTTCCAAGTATACACACGCATACACACACACATATGTACATATATACATACATATATATATATATATATATGTGTGTGTATGTATGTGTGTGTGTACAGAAACGGCATTACACTTATTAATGTATGATTTTATTTTATAGCTATGGACTGCTTACCCATAACATACTTTTAGCAGTTGTAGTCATATAGCACCAAATCGTTAAAAATATAATTCTCCTAGTGTCAGTAATTAATAAGCAGGAGTATACAGGTTGTACGGGTTAAATTTTTGCAGTTTGCATAGAAATAAAAAGCAAGCACGATATGCCATCCAAAAATAAAATCTATTTTAAAAACCCAAAGAAAAAACATCAACTGGATTATGGGTGAGAGATAGCAGTTTATGCAATGTTGCTACCCTCGGTTTCCACCAGGGCACAAAGATGGCACCGGAACCATTCATATTAGCAAACAGCTTGGCCTTGGAGTTGCAGACAGAGAGAATAGTACTTTTCTCAACTGCACCCCGCATGTTGTAATCTATGGGATTACAATCCGGTGAATTAGTAGTCCAGAAATTAAGTATGGTGAACGCATAGAAATTCTTCGGCAAACACTTCTGACACTTTCCGGACGTATGGCAAGAAACCGAATCCGGACGTATGGCAAGAATCCGAAGGCGGTGGCGAGTTGGCAGAAACGTTAGCACGCCGGGCGAAATGCTCAACAGTATTTCGTCTGCCGCTACGTTCTGAGTTCAAATTCCATCGAGGTCTACTTTGCCTTTCATACTTTCGGGGTCGATTAAATAAGTACCAGTTACGCTCTGGAGTCGATATAAACGACTTAATCCGTTTGTCTGCCCTTGTTTGTCCCCTCTGCGTGTAGCTCCTTGTGGGCAGTAAAAAAATAAGAAGCCGAATCCTGCGGCCATATATGAGGCTTTCCAGCAGCAACTCTCTTCAGCCATGATTTCTACACAATCTCCAGCAGTTTCACATAGCTCCTAGAATTGAGCCTAAGGCCCTGTTCAGAGATGTGTCGATGAGGTCCGGCATGTGGATATAGTCAGAACGCCTACTGTATCCCTTCCTGCTAGCCACGGCTTCTTAGTCTCCCTCACATCTGCCCACATCACATTTTACAGCCTTCATAATGTTCAAAGAGTATTGAGTAGTAGCAGTGATGTCGGCACTTTCATACCTAGCACGAATCATCATGATACACGAGTATTCTTTTCCAGAGACATCCATGTCAGATAAGTTTTTCCCTACTTCAACTTTAATATTTATGCTCTACAACGCCAAGGAATGTTCACCAAGCTTTTCCTGATAAAGGACAACGTAAAAAATCGTCAAATTTAACAATTTGTATATAAATATTTAGAAGTATGTTAGATTAAAAAAAAAATCCAGCTATCTATTCCTTAACGAATGACATGAATAATTTACTTAAGAATGGTTGTGATACTGTGATAACTCTGGGTATGTTTTGGTTTAATTACACCTCTTCAGGAAGGGGTAGTCGTTTCTAGTGCTATCAGATATATATATATATATATATATATATATATATACGAAGTAGCGTATTGTCCTTACCTTCGAAACGCGGAGTAGATGAAAAGGGTATATTCTTTATGTTGCATGTTTCGTTTCTCTGTTTTTTTCTGTTTTCGTTTCTCATTATGTTTAACGTTTTTTTTAATGTCCTGTACCCATATATGCATGTATATATACATATATATGTAGGTATGTACATATATGTATG
>NC_068982.1:113106992-113107761 GCF_001194135.2 Octopus bimaculoides
ATATATATATATATATAAATATATATTAGTATGTGTGCCTGCTTGTCGTGTTTTATAACTGTCTGCCTAACTATATCTCTATCTGCCTCTGTCTTTTACACTTACTCCCCCCTCTCTCACACTGAATGTGTTTATATGTTTGTATATATGTGTGTGTGTCAGTGTGTGCGTATGAATGTCTGTAAAGAATTTCATTACAGCAAATTGAAAGACCCTCACAAAACATCAGCAGCGAGCACATGCGGCATGCGAACGGAGAAGGAATAGACTTGATATGCGAACACGGACCTCTATTGCATGATCTTAGGAGACACTCGAGCATAGGATGCATCCACTGATTATTACCATTTTGGTTGATAACTAATGAAGAATTACGGACCCTCTGCATCTGTCTCCCGTCCAGTTGTACCCTCACTGTACGTACACACTCAAGAGACACGCATGCATAATATCCGTGATATGTTGAATGTTTTGCATCCAACTTTTCTTCAAAATATGCTAGTTCTTCTGTTTTGGTATTGTAAGGGAGATCATCAGGAAGATGATGCATGTATGTCTCTTCTATTTTTTAATTATTATAAATCTTCCCCTGGGGTGGGCGCCGGTTTCCAACAAAGATACAAGGCTCCATTTTTGGGATGTTCTTAACACAGACAAAGTAACATTTGGAACTTGAGAAAAATCTTGCATATTTTTACTGTTCTACTCACAGATTGCTCTTTTAATGTACGAATCAGTCGGTCGATTTATCTTTCTGAAAATCACACAC
>NC_068982.1:113108260-113131515 GCF_001194135.2 Octopus bimaculoides
TATATATATATATATATATGTACGTATACAGATATTTGGACAAATGATAAATGCTGTAACCTTGAATCACCAGGCGATTCATAGTCTTGGAGCGTATACACCTTCATCGGGCCATTCGGATGACGTCCATTTTCAATTGGCCTGTTTCCTCATGGCAGTCAAATGACACTGTCATTCCTTTTTAGACAGAGCCATTACGATACACTATCTTCTGCCTCATAAACATTATATCTGGAAAATTTTAATATTTTGATTGAGAAAGTAATTTATTTTATTAACATATGTTATGTATAATATATTCATCCCGTTAATTGTTGACAGAGGGAGGGAGATGGACTGTAGGAAATGGCTGCTGGACAGATAGACTGTATAGTAATATATAGTATTCGTATAGTGTAGTAATATATAGTAGTAGCATATTATATAGTAATATACTATACGTTCAAATGTTACGTAGTCCTCAATGTACAGAAGAAAAAATGTGACTCTAAGTAGAAGAAACGGGAGTGACATTAGGTTAGCTTTGAATAAGGCAAATGGTTTTATGGTGTCACGTTCGATATGAACATGATACAATGGTTAAAGAAAATATCACTAAGTAGCGAAAAGATGTGGTCTGCCGTATGAAGACTACGTCGTTTGGAGTGATTTTCCAGCATAGACATTTTGAGAGTGCCGTTATTTTTATAAATAACTTAAATAGATATAAATATAATCTTTTCTACTCTAGGTACAAGGCCCGAAAGTTTTGGGGGAGGAACCAGTCGATTAAATCGACTCCAGTATGCAACTGGTACTTAATTTATCGATCCCGAAAGGAATAAGGGCAAAGTCGACCTCGGCGGAATTTGAACTTAGAACCAAAGACAGACGAAATACCGCTAAGCATTTCACCGGGCGTGCTAACATTTCTTATTTGTTTATTGCCCACAAGAGGACAAAGAAGGACAGACGAAGGGATTAAGTCGATTATATAGACCTCAGTACGTAACTGGTACTTAATTTATCGACCCCGAAGGGATGAAAGGCAAAGTCGACCTCGGTAGAATTTGAACTCAGAACGTAACGGCAGACGAAATACCGTTAAGCATTTCGCCCGGCGCGCTAACGTTTCTGATAGCTCGCCGCCTTATAGATATAAATATATTCTTTTCTAGTCTAGGTAAAAGGCCTGAAATTTTGGGTCGGGGCCAGTCGATTAGATCGACTCGGTATGCAACTGATACTTAATTTATCGACTCCGAAAGGATGAAAGGCAAAGTCGACGTTGGCGGAATTTGAACTCAGAACGTAAAGACAGACGAAATACCGCTAATCATTTAGCGAAGTCGACTATATCGACCCCAGTTTGTAACTGGTACTTATTTAATCGTTTATCAACGAAATATCGCTAAGCATTTCGCCCGGCGTGCTAACGTCTCTGCCAGCTCGCCGCCTTATAGATATAGATATACTGATTAGCAGAAAACCACCTTATAAATTGTAGGTGTGCTGTTCTCATGCATCACGCCCCACTTCAGTGAGGTTTGCGATACGTAAAGCACATGTTACCAGAACATAGAGCTCGGAAAGTGTGAGAATGCATAATACTCACAGCATAACATCCAGGAGGGAGTACCTAGTATGTGGCTATTCTTTTTTTTTTTTTTTTAGTATCACTTAAATATATTTTAAAGTAAGCGCTCAAACTTTACCACGAGCATCCCTAGTCCAATCTTCTGTACAGTTATTATTGTTAAGCCTCAACTCAACATTCCAGCCATTTAGATAACATTTGATGATACTTAAAAAATACGATACCCTTTTGCATTTTAAAAAATTTTTCTGTGATATGGTTTCTATTTCCACTAGACCTAGCGAACGCGTAATACTCTCAAATTTCACTCAAATTGCTCTGTAGAAGAGGTGGAGGTGAATAAATTAGAATGTTAATAATAATTCATACTATATAATTTATAATATATTACAAAATGCTCGAATGGCAAAAAGTTGCTAAACACTGAAATACTTTTACATATTTAAAGTAATTTTTTTTTTACTTGATTCCAATTGTCTTCTTAACGAGATAGAGTTCAAACAGAGTTACTTCCCCTTAATTGTCATTTCTTAAAAAAAATGGGTTTGATGGGGAAAAAAATCACAAACATTCGGCTGCTCTTGTTATTGTTATAGCTACTAAAACTCATGTCGATATTCATCATGCAGACCTATGATCACGGGCTTTCCTACCATGACCACCCTGTTTGCTTTGCTTTTGTTTATATTTCCCGACACGTGTCGACGACTAAATTCTCAAAATGTATCTTTCCTTTATATCAGAAAAGCAGAGCGGAAAATGAGAGAGAAATGGCCATTTTTCTACCAGGTCTATCGATTAAGTTTATACAGTTACATTAAAATGTCTTTGAGTATGGCTTCTTTTTAGACACAGAATAGAAATCCATATTTAATTTTACCCTATCGCACCTAGAAACTCCCCTGTTTGCTTGTTGGTTGCAGTTGTTCAGCTAAATGAAAATGTATTCCTTAAATTTATGACTCGCATTGTGTTGCGAAAGCAATAGAATATTTATGATTGCCCAATAGAATAATTAGATTTCGTTTTTAAGCACAACCTTTACTTTAGAACTTTCTTAACTATGGAGATCTAACTTAATTTCTTGCTAGAATTTCTTTGTGCCCATAGGAATGGATGGTTTTGTTACATTTCCGAACAAGTTCTTATGTGAACTGAAAATGTTGCAGGTTATTAATTATTGCCAATTTATCCTGAGTTCTTTTGATTTATAGTCTCCTATCAGTTCCTCTTATTAACAGACACCATCTTGGAGTAAATATTTCGTTCTGTAGCACTTTTAGTACAACGTACACACTTAGGTTAGCATCTTGATGATTAGAATTGTATGAAAATAATCATTTCTACAAGAGGCACGAGGCCTGAAATTGTAGGGGTGAGTCTATCGATCCCCATGCGTAATTAGTACTTCTTTCATCGACCCCGAAAGGATGAAAGGCAAAGTCGGCCACGGAAGAATTTGAAATCAGATCGTTAAGAAGGGTGAAATACCACTAGGCATTTTGCCCGGCGTGCTAGCGACTCTGTTAGCTCGTCGCTTTTATAATAATAATAATCCTTTCTACTAAAGGCACAAGGAGTGAAATTTGTGGGGAGAAGGATAATCGATTACATCGGCTCTCGTGTTTCACTGATACTTAATTGAAAGACAAAGTGGAACACGGTAGAATCTGAAGTCAGAACGTAAAGACGGCCGAAATGCCCCGGCGTGCTACCGATCCTGCCCGTGCGTAACTGCTGGTACTTATTTAATCTACCGCAAAAGGATGAAAGGTAAAGTCGACCACGTCCGAATTTGAACTGAAGGACATGAAGACGGACGTCATAACGCTAAGCATTTTACCCGGTATGCTAACGATTCTGCCACCTCACCGTCATAATGATATTAATAATAATAGTCCTTTCCACAAAAGGCACAAGACCTGAAATTTTGCGGGGAGGGGACTAGTCGATTACATGGATCCCGGTTTTTCACTGGTACTTAATTTTTCAACCCCGAAAGGATGAAACGCAAAGTCAAATTCGGCTTCCCACTCAGCTCTTGGATGTGTGGAGGAGTCCGTGTATTGTATGTTTCCTTCTGGTGTTGTTTGTTCTGATTCTCTCTCTCTCTCTCTCTCTCTCTCTCTCTCTCTCTCTCTCTTGTAGTAGTTGCTGCTGCAGCTCCTGCTATTGTAGCTTCCGCTACTGCTGCTGGTGCTACTCTCAGTGCCATCTTGTCTGTAAGACTCGCCTGATTTGTCTCTTTAGTTTCAATTTCTGTTTCTATTCCTCTGCCTTTCTGTTGTTGTTGTTGTTGTTGTTTTGTCGACTCATGTGTTGTGGTACTTTCATTTGGACATTTCTTTCTGCCGTTCTAATCTGGTTCTGTGAGTAGAAAAACCGTAAGTTGCCTGTTGAACCACAATTGTGGCACCTCCGCCTTCTTTCCTCCACGTTCGAGGGAGAAATCATGTCTGGGACTTTCTCTAAATGCTCTAGCTTCACGTAGAGAAGAACCTCCAAGGTAGTCCCACCTCAATTCTCCCACCCCGATCTTTTATCATCCGGGCGATTCTCTACTCCGTCCGTAAAAATACGTTTTTAAAAATCAGTTTTCTGTGGAATGAACGTATTCCATTTTGTCAGACGCTCCATATGTTATTAGCAGCCTTTCAGTGGAGGACTGGGCTGCAGTGGCTGATAATAAGAAGACATGCACTGAGGCTGCAACATTACCAGCGTTTCCTAACGGTGAGCAGATCTCCTAACAGTGAGCAGATCTCTGCCCGTCGGGCTATGTGTCGCTGGAAGATCTGTATTGGAATTAGCAGAGGGCACATGCGACAACGTTCCCGTGGGAACTCTGGGCGTTAGTTGAGATCAATTAGCTGATCTTTTTCGGAGAACTTTCAGGCCAGGATCAATGGATAATTTCCAGAAATCCTTAGTCTGACAGCACTATCAAGTCCTGGTGGTTCGAGACAAGCTCTACAAGAACGGAATTGCTGTCACACGGACCTGTCTGAGATGTGTGCAGGGTAACAAAATCTTTCTACTTGAACTCGTCCAGTATTCGGACATTGCTGACTTGTGAAACTTTGCCGAATAGCTGTTGACCCGCGTAGGACGAATCCCGTTATCAACCGAGTCCATCGTAAAGCTCGCCCTGCTGCCTTCTTTTGACTGTGATGGGAAAGTAGTTTTTAGTGTGGCAAAGGAGATTGAAAGAACTGAAGACGGAAACCTTCCCCTTCGGCCAAGCCCTGATCGACTTCTTGAAATTCCACTTGAAAAATAAAAGTGAGGGCGTAGGTGGAAGTACTGCACCCATTTTTTTTTCTTCTTTTATTTTTAAAGGTAGGTGAATACGGTGAGCATCGCCTATGTGAATAGACCTGCCCTGAACATACGCTTGTAAGCCGGAGAAGATGAGAAGGAGAAGCACCTGCTGAGTTGCTTCTGGCTGTCGGAGTAACCAGGACGTGTGGCGTTCTTTGGTTGTCCCTGGGCGGGACTTCTCCCTTTTGGGGAGTTTTATTTAAGTTTATACACAAAATGTCGTGCTACGCCCCACTTGTCCCTTGTGTTGTATTGTCCCTTTTTGTTTTGTTTTCGGCCCTGGTGACCAACAAAGAAAACATTATTATTATCATTATTATTATTATTATTATTATTATTATTATTATTATTATTATTATTATAAATTAATAGGTTCACTATTTCTCTAATCTGATTTAAATATTTCTCTAATCTGATTTGTAGCATCAGGAATTTTTTACGGCTAGTGATTTACAAACAAAGTTTATGAAGGAAAGAAACGAATGAGAACCATATATTTGTTTATAATTTCTTTTTGTAATGAACTGATATTCTAGATTTGTTTCCTGATTTAAAATTTTAAATGTGATTTTCTAAAAATTGTGGACGATCCAAATTACCGTTTCTTCTGTTCTCCAAAAGATCAATAAAAGCTAATCATTAAGTGAGGGTCATCGATGGTTACAGAAATAAAAAATGAGAATATCTTGAGCATGTCACACTAGTACGGGAGAGAAAAATAATGTTCACATTGAAGAGGTCTCGCCTCATACACAACCAGAAAAATAGGAAAAACTAATTTAAGTATTGAAACAAGAAAACGCCATGCGTCATTCATTTTTGCTCGATTACCTTCTAAGTTCAAATCCCACTGAAATCAACTTTACCTTCCATCTTTTCGTGGTCGATAAAATAAAGGACATGTCAAGTACTGAGAGCGATATAATTGACGGCACCTCTGTTCCTCTCCTCACGTATTCCTGGTCGCGTGCTTATGTTAAAATCACTTGTAAAAGGCTGTGGAGTGGCAAAATCATGTAAGCGTCAGAGTATAGGTTTTGGTAGATTTCTTCTGTTTCTGTACACCGAGGTAAATCTTGCCTTTCATCCGTTCAGGATGGATTATATATATATAAAAATCACCCACGTTCTGTCGTTAATTTAAATGACTGTTCCCTTCTCAAAATTTGATTGCCTTGAATCGAAAATAGTCCTAGTGTTTATTCCATTTCAAGTACATAAATCGCATCAGCATTCATATGTATACATAATGATGCGGCCTAAATGTTGCTCCAATCAAGGAAACGTAGCGCGGTATCGCCGTTAACTGAGTCCGAAGCCCTCTATCCTACGTGGTAAAAGGTAGAATTTGAACTCGAAACGCTAAGATTTGAAACATATACCAAACGTTAACCCGTCTGACTGTCTAACAATATGGTCAATCCACTGCTCCCGAATGCTACTATGGTTAACGACCGCCAGACTTTGGACTCCGAGGGCTGAGGCGGAAAACAGGGTATTCTATCCGACGCCCCAAAACACTGGCAATTATTTCTTTCATTAAAGCTAAAATACTAGTTTCAAATTTTGGCACACGGCTTGCATTTTTAGTGACGGGTTTGTCGATTGCATCTACTTCAGTAATTGACTGGAGCCTTATTTTATTGCTGTCAAAACGATGAAAAGTAAGGTACATCGTGGCGGAATTTGAATTCGGTTCGTATTGAGTCTAAAGAAATACCGCTAAACATTTTGTCCGGCACGCTAATGTTTCTACCACTTTGCAATTTAATAATTCTTCAAATCTAAGCAGAAGGCCTATAACTGTTTAAGGAGGAAGTAAGTCAATTACATCGACTTTCGTATTCAACTGGTACTTATTTCTTCAAGCTCCGAAATGATGAAAGATAAGATTGACTTCAGCCGAATTTGAACTTAGAGCGTAAAGAACTAGCAAAAGTCCCCTTATGCATTTTGTCCGACGTGCTAAAATCTCTGTCAGTTCGACATCTCAATAATAAGAATAATTAGCATTATCATTATTATTGTCAGAGTTCAAATACCGCCGAGATCATCTTTGTCTTTCTCTCTTTCGGGGTTGAAAAAAAAGTAATACCAGTCAAATACTATGGTGAATGTAATCACTTAACACTCTTCCTTCAAAATTGCTGGTCATATTCCAAAATTAGAAGGAATCATTATTATTATTCTTCAATGAACATATTCTAAATAGTTTTGAAATATCAGCTAATTAAATTTATCTAAATCTCAAGAGAAACTTGTTTACGTTTTTTTTTACATTTTGTAAGAAACCATAGCACGTTTTAATTTCATATAAATTTTAATCATTCACTACAGTCATGTACAACAGTCACTGTCGTCATCGTCGTCGTCGTCGTTGTTGTTGTTGTTGTTGTAGTTATTAAGCGACGGGTCAACAATGATTGATCTAATAGTCGAAGTCATTTTAACTATAACCATCATGTATTTTGTATATCCATTACTACGTTACCTAATACTTCCTCCCTTTCTAAAGACTTTAGCAAGATAACTGTTGAGGAAGGTTTGGCTGCTATTTTTAGCAGATATAGCGAACACATAGACACTTCATCGTTGGCTATATGTGCACAGGTGTAGACTGATGGTAAGACTTACAATGAGATACTGCTCCCAGATCTGGGATAGTATAAGTGCCACACAAACATTGTAAGTCGAATCTAGTTTATTGGATTTGATCTAGAATGACTGATTAGCCTGAAGTCCCTAGTAAATATATTCTGTCCTCTGGTACACAAACATAGTTTTTCTGTCACTTTTTTCGTCCAATATAGTAACTTTTGCTTTTCAAGTTTGGCTAGAATCGACCTACCGCGCTTATGCGCTCTTATAACTCCTTTCTCTTGTTCCCATCATACGCATTGTGTCCAATGACGAGAAGCCACATGTCCGGTACCTTCTTCCAAGAAAACTGGGTCTCTGCTATTCTCTCTCTTCCCATATTTTATACAATCATTTTGTAACACTTGGAGCGACATATTAACGTCACTAAGTGTCACCAGTCTCGAATGGCCTGCGATTGTTATGGTCACAGCTCTTTCCTCCAAATTCCTATTCCAACAGACAAGAAATTAGAAAATAATATACCAGATATAACGATTGTAGATAAGGAAAAGTGAAGTTGCTTATTAATATATAGACACTGATATATCGTCTTTACGACCATTAAAATCTATAGTGAAAAATTTATCCGTGCGTGACAGAAAACGGAAAGGATTTGCATACGATGCTGTTAACGGAGGTTTAACAACATCGTTGTGCACAAATACATGAGTCCAAGAAGCAAAGCTTTCTTCAAAGCAAAGCTTTCTTCAAAGCAGAACTAGAAATGCAATCGCCAAGTAGGTAAAAGGTTTTAAACAGGAGCAATATATTAAAAATTGGTAAAACAACAAATTATTGAAGATAAATTAAATTTATTATTGTTACTGACTATGTTAGTGTTATTTAATTTCTGAACGGTTTTGCTGCCGTTTGCTTATGTAGTTTGATTTCTTTATCCATCAGTTTCTACTAAGATAGAGACGCGAGTGAAATTAATAATAGAGAAACGAAAATAAAACTTTGGAAACAGCAATTCCGCCATAACTTAGTGGAATCCATGAGCGTGCTTTCAAGGGAGATAATCAGAGAAAGACTTAAAATTGAACGTAAGATTGTAATACTTCATGTAAAATAAAGTAAATATAACAAATAACATAGAATCTTTGTCCGGTACCGGATCGATTCCAAAATCTAATCAGTTCGTGCCAGTCACGAGACCAAACATCCCTAAAAGTTTCATCCGAATCCATCCAGCGTTTGAGATATCTTGTCCACAAACAAACAAACAAACACGACTAAAAACAATACCTCCGCCTACGCTAAGGCAGAGGTAATAATAATAATAATAATAATAATAATAATAATAATAATAATAATAATAATAATAACAATAATATAAACACTTCGTTTTTAATCAACCTCGGAAGGATGTAAACAAAATCCACCTAAGCAGGATTTGAACACAGGAAGTGAAACGTCCTAAAAAACATTAAACTGATGCTTTAAAGATTCTACTTCTTACTAGTAATAAGTGCTATTTATTAAGGTATTTAATATATGGTATCATATGCGGTCACACTAAAACATCTCTGTCCATGGTTTGTATTTAGGTACGATGAGGAGAAGCATATTTAATCTTACACTATCAAATTAACAATTATATTTTCTGACATGAGCCAGTATTGACATACACTGCAGTATAGTCATTGCACTTAAACTATTATTGACGCATGCTAAACAGCTAAAAACTTTCAACCGAAATATTTGCCTCCATTTGTATTTCCTTTATTTATTTGTCTTTTTGTAAGCAATTTTTTCCACCAACTTTAAAAGTTGTTTTGATTCTAATTGCAGCTGAATGCTTTGTAATTATTTGAAATATAGTTTTCATTGGATAGTATTGTTGTATTAATTACAGCAGCATATAATGAAGTTTCATTAATTGCTAAAAAATTGGAATTATTGATTTCAATCAACTACTCATACGAAAGATAAACAACTGCAGTAGAAACAACCGCTACTACTACTATAATACTACTACCCTTACTACATGAACTCCTAAAAGAGCTATTGATAAAAATAATGATTTCTCACATTGGCACAAGGCTGTACAGTTGCAGAGGGAGGAGAGTAAAAAATTTAATTAACTGGAATACATGCCTGATAATTACTTCATCGACCCTTGAGGCAACAAAGGTAAAATTTTATCTCCAGTGATTTTTTTACTCCAGAATATATGACAACACTAAATAAATTAAGACTTTTATTTCAATGCTAGTTCTACACTATCAGCTTGTCAGCAATATTTTAAATATTGGTTTGCAGATATTCCATATTTGAAAGTTACAGAAAATTATATATTCTGACACCCATGTCGTTGTTATCAATCTCCAGGTCATCCTTGTACTTGCTGACGAATAGTCAATGCATCGCAGCGATGCATATCCCATCCACGCTTTGTTACTTTTTCCCCATTATCAGTGTATCTAGGACCATATTATTCAATGTGTTCAATCTTCTTTTTAAAATGTTACGTTTAATTTGAGGGCGATTTACCTAACGTACTCCAGTTGGTTCGGTGAGGTACTTGTTTTGTCCAATGGCGATAAAACATTATTTCCTATATGATGCAAAGACGTATTGAATTGAAAGTTGAAACTCCATCAGAATGACGGTTTCTACAGATCTCAAGTCTTCAGTATGTCTTACACTAATTAGGATTTCATGAGTTAGTACAACTCAAGAAAACTGTAGTATAGGCAAATAACCGATTCAAAGTCATTAGGTTTACAATTGCTGCTGCTTTTAGCTCCGTGCAAAGCGTTGATCTAGGGAACATATTGTCAAAGTAGTCTCAGGTATGATTTTGCCTTGGTGTTCCTAACATAACAAACTACATCTCGAAGTACAGGGCCAGAAAATATTTCAAATCTGCTGGTTCTCTACCTAGTCAAGTATAATCTACAATGGAAAACTGCTGCCGCATAGTGGACAGAACTGCAAACATATACGAGACCACAACCAACAAACGAATACTCAGCTACTCAGTCATGTTGTCTCCTTAAACTGCATATTCCGGTGGGTGTTACTGTAACAGCCTCTGACCCTGGCAACTCTATAAACAATTTAGCTGTACATTAGCTTTATCCATGCTCATGAGCTATATCCTTCTCGTCACTTTCTGTCAACCATATGTCTCTATTCTGAGGTATCGTGTAAACAACGTCATACTATGATATTCACCAGTAAACATAACACCGATAAAGTAACACTTCTACCCATGTTTATCCTGCTTACCCCTGCTTATACCTGCTTACAGATATTAAAACGTATGTCAACCATGTCTATCTGATCAGCCTGTGGGACGGCTCATGCACAATATTCATTTCTCCCAGATAAACTCAGAAAATTGATGAACAATATCGAGGACTATTAGTACTATGGATTCATATGGGAGAGGTAAGTGAAATAATAAAGTTGTTAACATTTTAGAAAGTTTAAATATGAAATATTTAATGTAATACAATATACACATATAGGATTGGAAAATAGTCTCGAGTTACGATATGTTTTTATATAGGCGTGAGAGTGGCTGTGTGGTAAGTAGCTTGCCTGCCAACCACATGGTTCCGGATTCAGTCCCACTACGTGGCACCTTGGGCAACTATTTTCTACTATAGCCTCGAGCCAACCAAAGCCTTGTGAGTGGATTTGGTAGACGGAAACTGAAAGAAGCCCGGCGTATATATGTATATGTATATGTATGTATGTGTGTTTGTGTGTGTGTTTGTGTGTCTGCGTTTGTCCCCCCATCACTTGACAACCGATGCTAGTGTGTTTACGTCCCCGTAACTTAGCGGTTCGGCAAAATTGATCGATAGAATAAGTACCAGGCTTACAAAGAATAAGTTCTGGGGTTGAGTTGCTCGACTAAAGGCGGTGCTCCAGCATGGCCACAGTCAAATGACTGAAACAAGTAAAAGAGTAAAAGAATAAATGCATATATATATATATATAGGGAATGTACTTGCATAGCAAGTAACCTGATCTGAGATCGTGTGCCTGAACAAAGACAATTGCAGTGTGGAAGGTGTTTATACGCGATTTAAGAAACACAAAAACCGTTAATTTAAATTCAATTTAAATTCAATTTGCCAAAATAGTTTCGTCGCTTTGAGACCGCGACCTCTTCACTGACAAAATGATGCAGCAGGGAATTTTGTCAATGGACAGGTCGCGGTCTCAAAGCCACGAAAATATTTTGGCAAATTAAATTTAAATGTTGAAGTGAATCTAATAATGCGAAGTAACTGCAAAGTAAATCACAACAAAACAAACATGTGAATTAATTTAGACTTACCTTGTATTCAATATTTCGGGGTTATGACCCCATTTTCAAGAAATTGACGACTGTTGCCGATGTGCGTGTGTGTGAGCGTGTGTGGAGTGGAAACGTGCAGATCTTGGGTTTCTTTTGGTGTATGAGGATGACCTCAGAGATTCTAAGGTTGCTCCTGTTCCGTGCTTTGATGTGCACTGTGAATTCCCGGGTCTGGCATTTCTGCAGATGTTTCTTCATGGAATTGTATGCCTGCATGTATGTGGGAGAGCCATTGTGCCAATATTATTAACACGTGCACTGGTTCAATTTCACACCTCTATTATTAGTGAGTTAATTAAATGTCCCACTAACCGATTGTTTGTTTAATTTGGTTAAACAGCGAGTCCTTTGTTTTGTTTTTGTTTGCTCAAATTTATTCATTGCTACTTTTCTTTGTCTTTTTGCTTGTTTCAGTCATTTGACTGCAGCCATGCTGGAGCACCACCTTTAGTCGAACAAATCTATCCCAGAAGTTATCTTTGTAAAGCTAGTACTTATTCTATCGGTCTCTTTTGACGAAACCGCTAATTGACGTGGACGTAGACACAACAACATCGGTTGTCAAGCGATTCTCGGAAGAAAAACATAGACACAAATAACAAACACAAATAACAAACACACACACTCACATATATACGACAGGCTTCCTTCAGTTTCCGTCTACCAAATCCACTCACACGGCTTTGGTCGGCTCGTGGCTATAGTGGAAGGCACTTGCCCAAGGTGCCATGCAGTAGGACTGAACCTGGAGCCATGTGGTTGGGAAGCAAACTTCTTACCACACAGCCACTCCAGCGCCTATAAAAAATTATGTCAGAAGTGGAATTCGATCCACGCCCACATTCGTGGACCAGAATACTTGACGTTCTGGTCATGTAGCTTGAGTCTGGCGCCATCGACCGCTCGGGCATCCTGACAACTTGCAACCTTTTTAATGACCTGGGTCTTAGTCGATTAGGGAGGCCGCATTGGTCTGCTCAAGAACTTGTTTCTTGTGTGTGCGCGCGTGTGCTTGAGTATGATGACAATAAACACCAGAATATTAATGTGAAGATAAGGAAGAGATACAAGGAACAAAGAGAGACGGCACTCCCGAGAACAAGTATGGGGTGAAGGTGAAAATTTCCTTTTCTTTATTTCTGGGACGCCAAAATTGTTTTCTTTTCCAGGTGCTGAGTTAAACGAAACTTTTATAAGGAAATATTATTTGAAATTGGCTTTATTAAAGTCTGTTTCTGTTTCAGTAAAATATTTTTTATAAGTTCATATAATTTGTAGTGGAGGCGCAATAGCCCAGTGGTTAGGGCAGCGGACTCGCGGTCATAGGATCGCGGTTTCGATTCCCACACCGGGCATTGTGAGTGTTTATTGAGCGAAAACACTTAAAGCTCCACGAGGCTCCGGCAGGGGATGGTGGCGAACCCTGCTGTATTCTTCCACCACAACTTTCTCTCACTCTTACTTACTGTTTTTGTTGTACCTGTTATTCAAAGGGTCAGCCTTGTCACACTGTGTCACACTGAATATCGCCGAGAACTACGTTAAGGGTACACGTCTGTGGAGTGCTCAGCCACTTGCACGTTAATTTCACGAGCAGGCTGTTCCGTTGATCTGATCAACTGGAACCCTGGACGTCGTAAGCGACGGAGTGCCAACAACATATAATTTGTTACTCTCTCCAGAGCTGAATCCATACCGATTTCGAACGTACATTATATCTCAGATTTTTGGTATTCACGAATTTACACCCGAACTCTGTAAGTCATTATACAAATTTTAACCAGAGATATTTGTTCATACACGCGACAAAAATTGTTTCAAGCGGCAATATGAATCGTGTTTTTATACTGACTTCGAAAGGATGAGCAGCTGAACCAGCTTCAGAGGGATTTGAACTTGGTGAGACTTAATATTGCCTATTGACTGATTCAAAGTATATCACTCTTTTCAAATTACTTACTATAGCCTTATTGCAATATGCTTCAGGCAATTATCAGCTGAGCAAAAGCAATGTGTGCTGAAAATAGCCATCACTCCAAATTGCTGAGCAAATACTTAAGTGTCACCAGGTGAGAAATCACAACTGCTGCTGTAACAGAATCGATATCTGGAATATTTATATCTTATATCGACACCATGGAGATAGCATACATCATGGCTGGAAGCTGGAAATTATGATTGACAGTTTAATTCATTCTACTTAAAGAAAACAAAGCAAACTACTTATAATTTATCATAGTCACTGGACTTCAAATGAAGCTTCAAAGGATTTCAGGAAACTATTGTTTTATGTTGGCATCAAAGAACCGACAGATTACATTTTGTTCTGAATAAATAAGTCTACTGTATGTGTACACACACACACACACACACACACACAAGCAATACACCACACATACACACACATACACACACACACACACAATACACCACGCACACACACATATTTAAATATTTAAAGTAGTAATTTATGTCGTTTTAAATTATATACTTTTATTTGTATACTAGTCAACAGAAAATAAACAGACTGTGTGTATTTTAATGACTTTACATAATGTACAGTGGTCAGCTTTTAAAGTTGAAGATTTAAGAAAATAATTGTATGTTTTTAGTCTGTCCATTCGATGGCCGGCATAGACTTCTTCATTAAGTATCTGATAGAAGATTTATATTTGAAATACCAATTGTAGGTTAATTTTTATGGTCGATAGGTATTAATTAAGGTAGTTCAAAATGTATCATTTCAGGTTATTAAGTCAATCAAAAGATCAAGACTTTGAATATTTAGACGATCATCGAAGTAATAACTGATTTCACTTCTATTTCTTCCGTCCGCCATGATAACAATTGAATAGAAAAGTAGTGGCTTTCGTTTCTATTTGCGTTTGTAGTCTGTCTTTTCATCAATAATTTGATATAAATATCTTAACTATTACAAAGATGCTGCTGCAATGACTTGGTTATTAAGATGTGAACTTGACTAAATCTTTTAGTGCATCATCACTTTTTATAATTATAAATTTGATTATCACTGGGTATTGCTAGTTCATTCAATTTTTCAGCCTCTGTACACTCTAAATATACATGACCTAGATTTCTATTTAAAAAGCATTGATTTTTGAAACAAGTGTCTAACTGAATCAGCAATGACATGAAATGCAAACTCTAACTATAACAATATATTACTCTCGTTAGATACACATTTTTTTATTCCTATTCTTCTATTTTCGGTTTCACTTGTCTTTCCTTTCTTCATTTTCGATTAGTTTTCGTTTGCTGCTCTTGGTGGCCAGTATCTCACCACTGAAGCTCAGTCATAACATAAAAAAGAAGGTCGTAGAATGATAAACAAAGTTCATATTACACGTTTCTTGTATAGACAGCCGGCGAACATCCAACTAAAACTGATGGACAGACCTCTGTACGCAGTGTTATTGGGTCACTTTCGCAAAAATCAATGTTATTAGTATGACAGTTCTCTATCGTTATATAATTGTTGTATCCAATATTTACTGACTGATGTATAGAATTTTTGTAAGTAAATGCTATTTCAACTACACAATATGTATGTGTGTGTGTACACTGTGAATAAATAGGGACAATATATCCAAGCGGGTGCCCTACAAGCACGCTTGTATAATCTAATTTACGATTACCCACATCATTGGATTATAAACAGATTATTGAGAGTATAGCAAAGAAAATCCAAATAAAGAACGCGAACAATACATCAACACACTTTTGTTTTTCATTATTACAGTCAATTATACAGCATATTTATAAGGTCGAATTCATAACCCATTTTATAGCAGTATCAGGTTTCTAAATGTTACTGTCTCATTCTTTGCACTCAAAACCCATCGTCCAATACCAAATACTAGAAAAGCACTCAGAGAGAATAAACCTCCGCCAAGCAGCTCATTTCCCCCCATGTGCACGCATGCTCTAAATCGCCCAATTTCCCAAATCAACGCCGGCAAAAAATAACCTCCTTGGCGGGGGTAAAAAAATAATAACACAGCCATATGATTTTTTAAAAACCCTCTAAAAACAGGAATCGTCTGAAGCAGTTATAATACATCAATCAACTAGCAAGCTAGTTTCACCATACAACTAAAAAGAAACAACAATTACCTAAAACTTGAGTGATACACAGACAACATCATGGTCGGAAAAGTAACAGTTGGTTACGGTGACTTGTGGACGCCGATCCTGGTTCCCGTAAACATGATCTAGCAGGCTTCCATAGTCGGTGGTGGTGGGTTTTTGGACTAGTTGGTCGAACCCAAACTGGTTCGTAGTTGTCAAGATCTCATGGTTAGAGGAATCAAGGAGATCCACGTTGAAATCATGAAAGACGATGGTCAGGTGATTCCTTGGCAAAAATCTTATAAGATGATCCAGGTTGGTGAGGGAAGGAGCAACTGGTACGGAAGATCTGTAATTGGTGATCATATTGATATTTGTTGACGAGATGGTCACCCCAACAGCGGTGTACTCTAAGCCACTGACATTCAAATGTATATCGGTGGAGGTGATCTCCTGCTTGGCAACAGTCATCACCCCACCTCCACGCCCCAGTGCAGTAGGCCTGTCTGCTCTAGTGATCTCCGTCTGCGGTAGGATGGATGTTACTTGTTGATTTGGCTTAAAGAACGTTTCCACGAAACAAAACACATCAACATTTTGAAGAGTGTTGGCCACTTTCAAGTCTTGTTCATGTTCAAAGTAGGACCTGATATTGAGCAGTCTGATCTGCAGTCCTCCATGAGTAACTGTGGGAGCAGCAGAAGGCAAAGTTTCAGACGACGTTTGCTGTATAAAACTGTCCATTTCACGAACAACAGATGGATTAGTGCGGATTGCAGTGGCATCAAATCTAATCAAGAAGAGACCACTCAAATGCCGGACATGACTCAAAACAACATACGCCTGGCCAGGCATAAAGGAACCTCTGGAGCTAGATCGACATTTCTTAATTGATCTTCCTGTAGCAGCTCTCTTTCTTTTACAACACCTTCGTCTTCTTCTTCCGCATGTTAGAACACCAAAGCATCCCAGGCATCCTCGGGAGGTTCCATCCTTTTCAAATCGCCATAGGCTCTGTCCAGTTCATCACCGTTAACACTGAACATGGCTTCGTTAGAATGGACAGTAGCTTCGACGCTTTCGTAGTGTTCTTGATAGGATGGATAGTCAGCTTTCAAATCAATCTCTTCATCTCGCCATGGATAGTAAAGCATCAACAGGTTCCTGTATCTGCCTTTTCCTTCCTTCTTTTCTTTGTGGAACTTTATGATGCAGTGGCGCTTTCGTTTTTTCATGCACGCCAAGCTGTTTTTTAGAGTGATAACTTTCGGGAGTTTATCTGCAATTTCTTCGGTAACTGAATTATTGCCACTAACTTCTATTGGGGCTCAGAGATATATAACACACTGCCTAAATACCAATCTGCAGAAATTAGGCTTCTCAAAACCAGAAAAGAGTAAGCTGATTCGAAGACTTCAGAGCTAATCCATCACTGGAACTGTAAAAATTGTAAAACTTTCCAGAAGTTAATCATTTAAGTATATATGAGCATGTGTAGACATGTAACTATATGTATGAGAATGCATGCATAAAACGAAACATAGAAATATGCACACATACATACATACATACATACATACATACATACATACATATCCTGCTGATGTTGAAATTCCAATGATGGAGCCTTGGATCTAGGTTAGAAACCGTCTCTTTCTCTATTGGAAAGAAATCTTGAAATGTAACTGAATAATGACATACATACATATTAGACTGAGTATGAAGTGCGGTTAAAATGATCTTTCCCACTGAATATACAGGATATATAGGTGTATGGGAAATCTGTATCGTGGAAGTCGATAGCTGATAGAAAAAGACAAGAAAAGAAACAGTAGGGGAAAGAAATAAAACTGCATTTTCCAGTGCTTATTTGAGCGTGGACTAGGAGGTTTATTGCCCCTTATATGTTGGATGACTTTCGGAAGTAAACTGAGGGTTGACGATATACTGTAAAGCAGTAAACAATGCAGTCACGTGTTCATATTAACTCCGGTCCTAATTTCGAAATGACGTACTTTATTCTTTTTCGATTCTTTCCTGCGACACTCTGGTAGCATATCTGTAGTACCGGAGCTGTGACTTCGCAATACAGAGAGATGGTTGCTTAACCTCGAGGGACTCCTTGAACTTAGATCTATGTAGCCTGTCGAGAAACATTACTCCGGAGAACATTTAGTGTTCACAATGACAGGTCGCAGCTCCGGTGCTACTGGCATGCGATTAGAAGAAATCGGATTCTTCAAGCCAGGCCAACTGGTAGGAGACACAGACATAGACCAAAAATGAGATGGTTGGATAATATCCATAGTATCAGTTGGTCAAGCTTGGGAATCTATCTGGGAAGTGTAATGACGGTTGTTTCTCAAAGGACCATATGGTAGAGGGTCTTGAGGTCTCTATCCCCACGACCTTGCATGAAATACTGAGAGAAGATGGATAGATGTATTTTATAGATGGTTTGCTTTTACACCAATGTACTCTTACGTCAGATACATCATAGTCTTCATATATAATAAGTATAGAAAGTATTAGATGATGGATGTAATAAACTGTGGTTATGCGGTTGTAAAGGTTTAACTATATTCTGAACAGCGAAATAATTATACCGTAATTCGTATCGGTTCTGATGATCATGAATTTAATTTTGTATCAGCTATTGCAGCCATAAATAATTCTCATCTCTCGGCATCTCTCTCTCTCTCTCTCTCTTTCTCTCTCTCTCTCTCTCTCTCTCTCTCTCTCTCTCTCTCTCTCTCTCTCTCTCTCTCTTTCTCTCTCTCTCTCTCTCTCTCTCTTATCAACTGATCTGAATATGCTCTACTTATATCTAATGAGACTGAATCAAACGTTATTTGTTGCTTTTACCAGCTGATTTAAGTATATTCTGATTTAATATATTCTTACCGAGCATTTTATATATTTTCCAATTTTGTATCAATTGCTTTATTAATTGTCCCCTTCGTTCGTTGTATTTGCATTGTAAATGCATCAAAGGGTGTTTACGTTTATTAATTATATGGATAATCTCTTTTAATCGAAAGTGTTCATCCCTCCCTATTACATATGTGAAATCTTTTCTTTCATTTAGTAATTAGTACGCTCCACAGATAACGTTAAACTACCGCAGAGGTACTGTTCAACCAGAGACAACGCTGTTCCACTAGAGCGGACAACCAAAACCTTCATCCATAGATATTGGTGATAGCGTTGAAATATTTTTGTCAACTGTATTATTTCAATAATATAACTTTGTTGTTTATCATCTTACTGATTTTCGTGATTTTGAAGTGATTTTTCTTAGCTGTAAGATATAGTTTTAGTTCCAAATTAGTTATTGGCTACAGTCAAGAATTATGTCATATAAGTTTTGTTGTTTATACAAAATAATTCTTTACTCACAAAACACTTCCAACATTTACTCTCACCACCTCTCACATCCATGAACTCCTACTATAACTAGGCAATGCTTTATATCTCCGCTCACTCCATAAACTTTCTCTCGGCTCTTCTTTCCAACCCCAACATCACTCAAAACCCAGAGAGAAAGTCAAGCATTATTTCGAAGTAACAAGATGGAATCCACGTAAAACAAGATGACAAGAGGAAGTAAGAAAGAACAGCGGCGAAGCTACAAGAGGGAGAGTAGGGATAAAATATCAAAAACTAAAATGAGGTATCAGAATGTAATGAAGATAAATTACGATAATGGATGAACGAAATAGGAATAGTGAAATGGGGAGAAAAAAGACTTGATTTCCAGAAGAATGTACTGCATATTTATTTAGATCCCTAGTAATACTAACAACAATAAATGAGAACTGTGGAAAATAATTCTTGCGTTCATGTGTGTGTGTATGTGTGTGTGTGTGTGTGTGTGTGTGTGTGTGTGTGTGGTGTGTGTGTGTGTCTGTGTATGTCGCGCGTGCGCACGTGCACGTGTGTGCGTGCGTGTGTGTGTGCGTGCGTGTACATGAGCAATAAATTATATATTTAAGTATTTGACCACGTATGTTAAATTTGATTGCATGAAGTTTCCAAAGTTGTCATCTTTAAAATAGCGTGTTAGCTCTAAAATGTATTTCATCAATTTGAAATAGATGCTGCAGTTTTAAAACCCATAGAGCCCGAGGAAAAAGTTTAGAAACTAACACAATACCACAGTCACAGCTGTTTTATTTTGGTACGAGATAATTACACAGCAGCTGTAATTTCTAAGTCGAACCAGACGTTCTTTAAGCTTTCATTTATAGCCTAAGACGTATTATCACAACTTCTCTTTATCAGATTATGTACTGTGTTTCCACTGTCAAAGGAGCATGTTACAATTATTCTCCATTCCACTAATATTTCCTTTTAAGTAACATTTACTATTTATTTCATTTTCGACATGTTTTTATCATTATCAAAAGCCTAAATTAATAAAAAACCTCATCAGTCATTTCGTCCAAATATCATAAAAGAAAATATTATGCCTATATAAAAAGCACTCTACTTCATTTGCACATTAAGTAATTGAAACAGTTTATGATGGTTAGTTGAACATCAAAACACACTATTATAAAATTGAAGGTTTATTTATATGTTATAAACTGAATCTCTCTATCGGAGTGTTGTAACGACCAAACATTATATTACTCTATTGTATAGAAACCCATTACACTGCCTTATATAACCGAATACAACTTTAAAGTAATTATATTTTCTCAGTCACTATGTTGGCTGCGTAGGGAAATTAAATCTAAAACAACTTTCTCCAAATGTTTTATAGAATAATTTTACATCAATATGATCAACATAAAATAATCTAAATTTCTAGACAGAATTGCTGCCAAAACTACCGTTTCTGCAGAATGCAGCAGAGAGAGAAACGACAACAGACATATCTTTGAAAAATGTTCTAATTATACATAATGCTCTATTATAATATTATTTCCGGTTATTAAGCCAAACATTATGGCGAAACACTTTTAATTCGGCTTGTTTAGAATCACTTAAATTCTTCACTAACAAAATGCTTAAAATCATTTATTTTATTGTTTTTTCGTGAGTTTTAAACAAACAGCATACATAAAAATATATACCTTACTATGGACAATAATTAGTTTGAGAAGTAGAGGTAATTACTCAGATCGTATTCATATTTGTGACTAACAATGAAAAATCCAGAGGCAACAAATATTTTAATTCATTTTCCTCCTTGATTCAAATATTTCAAAACGCGTGCTACTAAATCTAATTCCGGCATCATAACGAAAAATCCTGCCACGATCGTCTTTGCTTTTCATCTCCTCGGAGTCACTGAGGTAAGGCACTCGTCAAATACAAGGCTGGAGTTAACTGAATATATCATCTCCAAACAGTGAGGCCATGTACCAAAATAAGAAATCAATATTCTAAAACTTTTGCAAATCGCTAATTTAATATTTAGCAATATTAAGCTAATTGTTGTTCTTGTTTGTAGACTCAAAACCAAGTTTGTCCATTCACTGCTTGAAAATTGTTTTTCGATAGAGTGCATATAGCACTACATTTTAAATGTTACAGTGTGATATGAGATATATTTGGCTGCTATTTCTAACCCGCTGTGCTAATACATAAATACTTTCGTATCGTGTTCGATAAATGAATCGCTAATAATTCGGATCACTAACAGGGTTCAAGAATCGCATCACGTCTCTGCTTATAAATTTAAAGAATTAAATCATTACTATTAATTACTCAGAAACGCTATCCGGTTTTCAGGAACAGTTAAGTATCAAAGTATTTAATATAGTGAGAATTGAGAAATACTTAGGCAGCGAGGAAACGTAATAGTGATTCAGTTACTATCATTTAGAGTGTTTGGTTAATTACAACGGGAAAATAATATTATAATTTGTGTATGGACATGATTCTTAACTGGCTTTGTCTACTTAGCTGTAAATGGGTACTACCAGCGTGCTGCGGTAAGACTACTAATTTCTAATATTTCGTTAATTTATAGACCTGAATTTAATAACTCCCGTAGATATAATTGATTAGAATGAAACTTCTGTGCTTTGTACTGCTACTACAGAAATTCTACTTCTCTGATCTGGTTAGCCTAGTACCACCCTCTCGAGCAATTCCGATTTATTTTTCTCTGATTCTTTTGTCACCTACATTGTGCTCAGGCTTACAGGCGGGGAAACTGGGGTTTGATACAGTTCTATGCCCAAGACGTCCTTCTCAAAACTCCTGGAAATTTCTTCCTATTCATGTTTCTCTTGTAGCCATTAACTTATGATGAATCACGAGGAAATTTAATTGCATCTTTCTCACTGGTTTCCAAAGATCTTTCAACAGCTATGAGTATAATCTCTCCTGCCCCCCCCCCTAAAAATAAAACTACACACGATTCAATGTTCATTTTATTCTTTTACATGTAATAAAATAACTAGCAATTGTATTGTAGGGTCAACTTCCAGACAAAGGAGAGGCAAAATCGATAGTAACGGAAAATTCCTGACTGAAGTTCAAAGCCTATCTGACTGAGACTCCATTATGCTTCCTTCCATTTCCTAGAAAGTAATGGTCTTCATAGGCAAGTAATGCTCTTCATGTGGCCTACAACACATCAGACCAAGCGTTTTGTGGACCTGTTCAACGTTACGCAATATTACAGTCCACGTTGTCATAATAACGATAAAAACGGACTAAGGTGTGAGAAATCGAGTATAAATCTTCATTAAAGAAACCCAAACAGACGTTATTTTCATATTTAAATTTTATGAAGTCTTTGTTTATATCTGCACTTAAACGTTCATGATCACGAATAATACGTGAATATGTAATTATATACAAATGTGGTAGTTAAAGAAAAGTTAATAAACACGTGAATAAATATGAATAAACATATTTGTTGAAATACAAATTTCAACTTAAAATATTAAATACAAAAGATTTTCTGATGCAGTGATTGAAATTTTGTAAACATGTACCTGTTAATGAACTTGTTTATCTCTTCTTTTTAATTTGTTTCTTACGTTGCTCTCTCTCTCTCTCTCTTTCTTTCTTTCTCTCTCTTCCTCTCACACCCATCCCCTCTCCCTCTCTATATATATCTGTGTGTCTATATACATACATACATATATATATATATATTAATAGTTATCGCCAAGCTAACATGGCAGTCCAAAAAAATAGGACGAATGCTGCCGTTGTTTCGCTCCAAGAGGCCATCGCCTTTAGCTAGCTATGTGGCACACGAACCTGTGTCCATTATAACCTTCAGATAGGGGAGGTCAGCTGCTTCCCCTTGCTTGTCTGGCATCTACAGACTAGTTTCAA
>NC_068982.1:113131600-113145068 GCF_001194135.2 Octopus bimaculoides
ATATATATGCATATATATATATATATTAATAGTTATCGCCAAGCTAACATGGCAGTCCAAAAAAATAGGACGAATGCTGCCGTTGTTTCGCTCCAAGAGGCCATCGCCTTTAGCTAGCTATGTGGCACACGAACCTGTGTCCATTATAACCTTCAGATAGGGGAGGTCAGCTGCTTCCCCTTGCTTGTCTGGCATCTACAGACTAGTTTCAAGGTATTTGCCCGATATCAATGAAGAGCAGCCGAACCGGGCACGTGTCGCTACTGACCGTTTGTTCGAAGGATTATTTACCTAATTTCAGTGGAATACATTCACTGGTTTTCAAAATATATATATATATACGTATATGCATACACATATATGTATGTATGTATGAATATGTGCAGGTGTATATGTATGTGTCACAAACAAGTACTCCTGGTAACATGTATAACATGTATCAATGTTGAGTTGAAACGGAGTAAACTAGCTCACCCAGTAGGATAATCTAATTAGGAGAGTTATTAAATATCTGTCAAAGGGCCGATAAACACAACGTACGACCAATAGCTATATTGCATCAAAATATGATATATAGAAATATGCAAGTTGCTGAACAAGAGCATTGTAAGGCCACTAGTTAGAAAATCCATGTAGGCGTTCGAAAACTCCGAATTTTAAATGCACCATTACGTTGTGTGTTGCCTTGGTTTACTAAGTAAAGGTGAAGAAAACTGTAATATAAAACCGCAGTTTGTTGATCCTGCTAGTGATGTTAATCTCTTATTGTCACTGGGAAATAGTAGCAAATATTTCGAGGTTGATTTTGTTGTAGATACGTCTGGCCCTATGAGCCCTACAATATATAGGTACTATAAAGCACTGCAATACGTTGTATCTAACAATGTTATTAATATCTAATCTAATAGAAAGCATACCTCATCTAGCATCTTATGCAATGTTTGTCCTTATCCTCCGTGTTGATGGTTTTAGGCGACCGGAGTAGTTAATTTATGGCTAATTAGTTCTCGATAATGGTGCCAAGCACAATCGGAAACGATATTTCACGACGTCACAAAAATAAGTCTAAGTCATTGAACCTCAAATGTGTTAACTGCAAACATACGCAGTGAATAGAAGAGAATGTCAATCTACAACTAGACAGCCTGTTATTTCGGAAAATTCGTATTGCACTTCAAGCAGCGAAACATAATGTTCCAAAAGCTACAGGCTATTGGATTGAAGTAAGCGATTGTCATCGCACAGTTCTGCGGTCAAGAGAAACAGATGTCACACAGGAGAATGTCAGGAACTTGGCAAGAAACACAACCTGTAACTCTGGATACTAAGTGTTGACAGATGGAGAAATAATGTATGAAATTCTTGCTGGTGACAATAGAGCAAATGTAGATGACGAAAACGATAGGCCCAAGAAATCCCAATTCTCTGTTATATGAGAATCCCTGGATAAAATCACTTCATATGTAAGTTTACAACAGAAACTGTTGTTCAGTAATATCATAAATATCTTCGAGCCTAAAGGGAACTATTATTTGAAAGTTACTATCAAAATTCGATTAATTGTTTCAGATAATTCGTCCCAACTTTGCTGCAGCTGTCAAATTTGCAGATGATATTGATGGCTTGCCTGCCGCAGATTTAGTCTCTTCTTAGCTATCAAAGGTGGAAGGCAACGGCCAGTGGAGTGCGCATAGCTACATGTTTCGTAATGACAAGTGATCTTTGTCTTTATCTCCTCCATACATCGAGTTCATTTGTCATCTACCTCAGGTAACGTTTTACAGTATTAAGATTTTTAAGTTGTACATAATGTAAAGTTAAGTAAATCTGTAATGTGTGTGTGAGTGTGTGTGTGTGTGTGTGTGTGTGTGTGTGTGTGTGTGTGTGTGTGAGTGTTAATGTTGTAGTGTTACGCGATAAAAAGGCTGCAGACGCAATATCAGCAAGTCAGTAAGAAAGTCATTGGAAAGATTAACTGGTAATGTTATGAACTGTTATGCCACATCAGTGTTATACAGATGTATATCGTGTTCATCTAATCATTCTTTCGTCTGTAACTCTAACCGTTTTTTACGTAAACTAAAACAATGAAATCGGATTTTTTTGTTTCTGTAAGGATAAGAATGGACTTAATATTGATTTCAAATTTTGGCTAAAGGTCAGCAGGTTCGAGGGAGGAGAGAAGTTCATTCCATTGACCCAGTGCTCAGCTGGTACTTATTTTACCAACCTTGAAAGGATGAAGGCAAAGTCATTTAAGGTGCAATTTGAACTCAGAACGTAAGGAATGGATGAAGTGCCGCTAAGCGTTTTGTCCGGCGTGCTAACGATTCTGCCAGCTCGACGTCCTAAAGGGGATTTATGATATTCATGGTACATACGTCTCTGTTACAAGTGTAATGGAAGGAAAAGACGGATTTAAAATTCCAATCATCAGCAGCTTACCTTTTACACGACTGAGCTATCCACAGAACAAAAATATTAATAATGCTGCAATGTATTGTTTGACGATTGAATGATACAACTAGCTTCTTTTTCTCTCATTTTGAAAAGGAAATGTAAAGCTTTTCACTGCAAGATTTCTATATTATCTCTGGAAAATATCTTCGAGGATATAAAGACATACCATGCCAATTTTATCACATTTTAATATCAGTGGCATCATTCTGTCATAAAACGTATTGCTTATTTGTAAACCGTGGTAGAAGTAAGAAAAAAAAATCGTTTGGTGTCATAAAAATGGTGTATACTGCATAATAATTATCCGAGATACGTGTTGCAATTTAAATCATTTTGAAAGATTTATGAAGTGTCTAATCTTTGGAATTATTTTTAAAGTTTATTTTTGTATTTGAATAAATAACTGCGTGTTGGATTTTGATTTTAAACAAATCTTCATTTTCATAAAATTTTAAATAGAATTGCATACTTCAATACGATTGAACACTGAAGAGGTTGTCGGTTGGAGGAAGTGCCATTACATAGCCATCACAACATATTTAGTAGCTAGGGCACAGACAACTTACATACTTAAGATAAACACAAGAACTAATGCTGAAAAATGAAACTAAATAATGCTATACCGTGTGACGCTAAAAGCAAGAAAACTATAACAAAGAAAATAATTTTAATGGATTTTGTAATTAGAATGAAAATATTTTAAATTGAACGCAATGTTAGAGCTTAGCTTCCAGAGTTTCAAATGCGTTTCTTTGTTACAGCCTCTGTAAAGCTTCAGCTCTAGAGGAAATAAAAAAGATTCAACGAAAACCACGTTATTCCCTACTCTTTTAAAATTTTCTTACGATGCGTTATAAAACGAAAGAAAACGAGTTTCTGTCGATAAATGAAATAACTATATATCATTTGTCGTGTTTCAAGAAATTTCAGCTGATCACGTGAGAATTTTCCAACGCCACAGGAAATTTTTGTCTTACCGAAAAATTGATTTTACATCTGTTTTGTAACAGTACAACTTGGAAATATAACAAAAACATTGCAAATAGAAAAAAAGATCATCGTATGACATCTTTTATTTTTCAACCATAGATCGCAAGAAAGCTCCTGTGGCAGAATAATAGTAAGAAATGTAATATCATTACATGATTTTATTGATTTTATCAAGAATTCTTTGAAAGTGTGTTTCTCTATACTGGCATTTTAATACGAATAGCTGTTTGGTCATATATGCACCGAAACACCCACACGTCTACTAACAATATCTGTTGTATAGCTGTCCGTGTTTAAATGCGCCTGTATGTATGTAAGTATACATACGCATATATGTGTGCATTTGGATTTCTTAATATTACTTATATTGCCAAAAAATTCTGGTTTGGCAGAACCGTTAGAACATCAGAAAAATTCCTTGCGGTATTTAGTTACGGTGTTTCGCTTTTCATCCTTCCGTGCTCCATAAAATAAAGTAGCAGCGGTGTACTTTATGTGACAAATCAATACTATTACATTACTCCCAAAGTGTGTGTGTGTGTGTGTGTGTGTGTGTGCGCGCGAATTTTGTATTTAGGCATTGTTCGCTATGGAAGTGGAAATCAGAGTTCACAGCGTGCGGTTATTAAAAACATCAAATAAGTCAACAGAATGCATTTCACCAATCACAGGTGAAAGGGAAAAACCTGAAAACCAGTTAACATTAATGAAGCCTTATATAATGAAAAATAATTGAGGAACTGAAATATTCTTTCTTGAAATTATACTTTTCTCTATACAGGGTTGGGACAAAATAATGGAAACACCTAGCATAATAACATCATAATGTTGATATATCTATAAAGCCGCCAAAAGCTTGTTTATTTTTATGATTTATGATTTATTATTAGTGTTGCTCAATATGCTTTGATAAAATTGCTGTTTCTTTTCCGATATCATCAGAGAAAGGTAATTAAAATTCATTAAACTGACAGATCTATCGAACTTTCAAAGCGGTCAAATTGTTGGTGCTCATATGGCAGGAGCTAGCGTAATGAAAACATCCAAAATGTTTGGTGTATCAAGAAGTACTGTCTCGAAAGTAATGACAGCCTCTGAGAAAGAGGGGAAGACCTCTTCGTCGAAACAAAATTCCGGAAGAAAACCAAAACTTTCAGAAAGAGACTGTCGGACTCTTACGTGAATTGTTAGAAAGGATCACAAAAGTACAGCTCCCAACATTACTACAGAGCTTAATGACCATCCCGAGAACCCAGTTTCCACAAAAACAGTTCGCCGGTAGTTGCACAAAACCGGGATTCAAAAACCACTATTTTCAAAAACAAACGTTCCAAAGCGTTTAGAATGGAGTAAAAACCTACAGAATTGGTCCCTAGAGCAGTGGAAGAATGTTATTTTCACGGACGAGTCATCCTTTACTTTATTTCCCACCACCAGCCGAATATACTTGTGAAGACAGCCAAAAGAAGCATTTGACCCAGACTGCCTTCTTTCACCTGTTAAGCATGAAGTAGGATCTGTGATGATCTGGGGGGCTATATCTTGGAAATCCGCCACCTGAATTCATCCTATGGTTGCGGAATTGCTTCCGGAGAGAAACGCAATCTTTCAGGATGCCAATGTACCAATTCACACAGCTAAAGTTGTTACTGAATGGCACGAGAAACATTCTAGTGAAGTTGAACATCTTATCTGGCCACCACAGTCCCCAGATTTCAATATTATTGAACATTTACGGTGTATTTTAGAAAAACATGTATGGAGTCGATATCCTCCACCGTCATCACTGCAAAAACTGGGGACTGCTTTAGCTGAAGAATGGACAAAAATTCTTTGGTAACAATTCAAATTTTGTACAATTCTATTACCTCGTAGAATTCAAGCAGTAATTACTGCCAAAGGCGGGCCTACTCCATATTAAAATAATTTGTTTGAAATTTCAAGGTGTTTCCATTATTTTGTCCAGCCCCTGTATATATAAATCGGGCCTAGTTTTCAGTTTAGAGCAGATTTGGTTTTATTGTTATAATGTTGTGCATAGTTCTATGCATTCAATTCTAATATATTTTTACGGGTTAATATGTTACTATCTGATAGGTTTCACAGTGTAAGCTACATGACGTATTCACTATTTCTTTTATTTTTCGGGGTGGTGTTGGGAGAAAGCTACTTGTCATATATAATATATTCAATGTAATTCAAATAATTCCAAGAGATCATTGATGACGAGAACAATATCCTATAACTCCATTTTAGAAACAAATATTGTTTTGTTTTCTGTTGGGGCAACAACTCTTCGTATCTTATTAGTCATGAGCAAAACAGCAATTATTAACATGCAAGTTCATATGGCTGGAATTTAAGGAAAAATATTATATCGCATATGCAACTACTAACGTAGTTTCTGAAGATAAACACTGCAAATTCTCGGATTGAGCGATTAATTTTATTGCAAGCCAGCCTGATATATGAGCGGCTTGACAAAAGATTTTTATGTTTTCAATTCTATACCTTGAAATTCATTGTTAACGATTTTACACTTTATTTTTATTACTACGAGCCAAACATTTTAAGTATTCAGTTTTCTTCAAAGGATTCGACTTTCTGTACCGTTAAATGTATTCTCTATTCTCTGTAATCCCATATATTCTAGTGTCTTCTTCAAGAACAGTTAATATTAACAATACTTCCCACCACAAATGCAAAATATGAAACAGAAGTTTTAATAAACATAGGATCATATTAATAGCATATTAGCAAATGACATCCTAGCAACGGATGATGAAATGATGAAATATCCTAGAAAGTATTTGATCTATAATGGGCAGCTATTACTGTGTACGCCAATTGTTATATGAGTAAATGATCAGTTGATTTAACTGGTTTATTTAAACATCAAAGAAAAAGTGTATTTCTGATTGCCTCATGAGTAACCGTTTTTTTTTTTTTGTTCTTATAATGCTTGAAAAATGAATGTTTCAAAAAATTCTTCGATGTTTTCCGACACATTTCAGTCCATATTCCATAGCATAGTTCTCAAAATTCACGTTTGCTAAGTCTCATATTTAATCATTCGTTTCAAAATGAATAATAATATTAATAAATAGACCTAGAAGTGTTTAATCTGAAATAATTTTACGCACTTTTTCTTCATTACAGTCTCATATATACAAGCGGACTCCATAAAATCGACGTGGTTAATAAAACTTGGAAAATCTTGTGTGCTAAATTGTTATACTCGACGGAAATTTTTTCCTTTTACTGTTATTTATGATTCTAGTGCTATAGAATAATAAATAATAATAAATCAAGAAAAAAGATGATACGGTTTAAAGACTGTTGTTGCTATTGCTGTTAAGTAGTCCACAATTGCTAACCTGACAATACGCTTTTACCATGCCTCTATAATTGAAAAATGTAATCTTTTATAGATACAGTAAATCAATGCCACTCAATACTCTGATAGGATTTAAAGTGTCAATAAGGGAAAATACGACAATAACCACACAAACTGTGTTTTCATATAACACGAAGAAAGGGTAGATTTATGGGTGTTAAAAGTTTCTTTGAAGTGTCAGAAAGCGCCGATAAACGTTAATTCCATCGTCAAATATACGAGTAAATAGGAAAAGCACTCAAATTTACATATCTCTCTGTAGTGAAACGTTTTTTCTTGTAGTGAAAGGAATCCTAACGGATAAATATATTCCTGAATAGCTATTTGGTTCTTCTATTCTTTACTTATTTGATCATGTTAAGAGGGATTTGCTATGTAGCTTTCTAAAAAAAATCTTTACTTCATATTGACAGATGTTCCACTTTTTTTGGCATTTCAATATGAATGAGGTTATTCATATTTATGCTGAATATTAATACCGTTGATTTATTTCATATACTCGTAAACGAAACTCCCAATTACGTTTTAATATATGATTATCTAAGCCCAGTTTACATTCATAGCTTAATTTAATTAGCAGTTGTCAGTAATAAACATTCGTTCATGTTCGTATATTATGGCGGCATATGTGGGTCTTGAAGAAAGCTATTAAACTTCAAACTGAGAGTATTATTAAATCTGACTATTAAAGGTCTGTTGCATAGACTCGTGTATGTTACTGGTATATATTGGATTCTCCTCTGGGGGTAGGCAAATCAAACTTTAATCTGGACAAGATCTAAATTAAGATACGTAGATAAATAATGGCTTCAAATTTTGACGCAAGCTCAACAATTTCGAGTAAGACGATTACATGGATCCCAGTACTCACCTGGTACATATTTCATCGATCCCAAGAGGATGAAAGGCAAAGTTGGCCTCGGCATGATGTGAACTTAGAACGTAAAGAAAGTCAAAATGCAGCTAATAATTTTTCCCGGCGTGCTAATAATTCTACCAGCTCGCCGCCTTAAAGTAGCTAAATAATACAATACATTTAGTGTGGCACTCTACTGTTATACTGTCCCCTCCTTTATTTCATATACATAAGAGTAACGGGTACATATATTTAGAGGAGGATGAAGAATCGATTAAATTGATTCCGATCAATGAGTGCTTATTTAATTTCATCGATCCTCAAAAGTCAGAAAGGAAGTCAAATGTGACAGGATTCCCCTAGAAATAAAAGATAAATAAAAAATTCCCAAGACGTTTTCTGTAGAATTCACATTATTCTTCTGTATGCCGCATTCTTTCAGATATATTATAGATGTCTAGCCTTGGAAGGAGCACTCAGATTAGAAAAAGATAACAAGATAGATTTAATCTAATTCATGTTTAATTCTTGAGATGAATATAGCTGTTGTAATCATAGAAGAATAGCACGTTATATATTGAATCCTTCTTTCCTTAGAATTTATATCATATTTCATATTTTCCCTTGCAGTGTTTACTTAATTTTGTAGTTGTGTAACATGTGCTAACTCTGATGAAGCATATGCTGTTAGGTGAACGGCCATACTACGACAATTGTTTTTCTCTTGCAGTTATTGGCAATGCGTCTCCTGGCAGAGTATTCGGTTCAATGAGTTTACTGATGCTGCGTTATGACTTTTCTTGTGCGTGTGTGTGTGTGTGGTGTGTGTGTATGTGTGTGTGTGTGTGTGTGTGTGGTGTGTGTGTGTGTGTGTGTGTGTGTCTGTCTGTCTGTCTGTCTGTGTGTGTGCGTGTGTCTGTGTCTGTGTGTGTATCCGTGTATGTATGTGTGTGTGCGTGTTTATAAGTGTGCGTGATTGTTCTAACGTTTCTGAACTGAGTGTGACGAGTAGTTGCTGTTATTGCTTTTGTCCAAACTCAACCACGAATGATGAAACTTATCTGCGAATATTTCCAACCATTACATTGTCGTATTCCTTGAAGTATTAAGAATTATTATATTTTCTAATTTTTTTTTTATTCTTTTTAAAAAGCACTACAATGGCATTTCGAATAACTTGGCTGTTAAATCTAGCATATTAAGTAGTTTCATAGAGACTGTCATTAACTTGAGTCTAATAGTTAAATAAGCCTTAATCAAATAAGATGCTTTAGTAGTAGTATATGGGAATATTTTACTTATGTCTTGGTATTTCGTGGGTCAATGAGCGTGTGGTTTAGTGATTACGGTATTCGGCTCACGATCGTAAGGTCGTGGGTTCGATTCCCGGTGGTGCGTAGAGTCCTTGAGCAAGACACTTATTTCACGTTGCTCCAGTCCACCCGACTGGCAACAATAAGTAGTACCTGTATTTCAAAGGCCAGCCTTGTCACATTCTGTGTCCCGTTCAATCACTCTGAGAACTACGTTAAGGATTCGCCTGTATGTGGCGACTTCAGCCAATTGCATGTTAATTTTAGGAGCAGGCTGTTCTAGTGTTCAATATAATAACATGAACTATACATGACGGAGTTGGCTGCACCAAGAAAATATGCTCTATACATGCACACGTGAGCATTAAAACCGATAACAAAATTCTCTAACATCGATTATTATTGGCAATCAATTGATCTCTGCAGAAATATTACAAATCTAAGTAAACACTAATTACATTATAATTCGACGGGAGTTATCATAACGTATGAATTTTTAAACTATTCATGAGGCCATAACAACTACTGAACTTATATCTAAAATTATATGGTCAATTAACATCCGGTTTAAATCTTAATACCTGGTCTTGATTGAGTAAATCTATGATCAAAGGCATTCCAGGTATACCCATCCCCTCTTTTGTCAAGCATAATTTATTCTATTAATTCTTAAAAATTGAGTGTGATTTGAGGAATACACAGTTAATGTACAGAGGCATCCTTATTTTCTTCTCGTATCTAGTACGTAGTATATAGTAGTTAGGTAAACTAAAGCTTCATGCAGTGTCCTTTGAATTTATATCAATAATGAGGACCATTTTCATTATATCCTGGCAATAAGGGACTTACAGATAAAACTATTATAGACTTAATTTTAAAGATATTTCAACCAGTGTAGAAATAAGTATAAAGGGAACTATTATATTATGGTTATATCCATGTGCACAGCTACAAAAATACATCAAAATATACGCGTGCACATGTATGTACAGGCACAAACACACACATACACTCAGAACACTATAAAAAGATATATATAGAAAAACATGGAATACTGCGTCTGGAGAAATCTTAACTCAAAATTTATTTGCGTGATCATGTGTACGCATATAAATGTAAGGCTGCATTTGCATATTCATACAATTGCGTTGGAGCAGATGTTCGAAATGAATTGTGTTCTGTTGATTGACAAACTCCCCACTTAAATAGTATTGATTTTAGATTGCACTAAACATTTCAACACTTAAAGACCTATAACTGTAAGACATGAATCTCACACCAAACCATATTAAGGTTTCATCAAAGTACAAGTAAACACTGCTGTCTTAATAATGCTGGTTAACAGTACTAACGAACCATTTATTCGTGAAGCTTCTTTAATGAACGAAAGGATAGTTGGAAACATTTCCACCCCAATGCATTTCTATGCATCACCTATATGACAAAGAGTTAAAGTAGAAAAGTAGAAACCTGATACTTGACCCGACTCCTTGCAACAATATAAATCCACAAATCTATTACAAGTGTTAATGTATTTTTAAAAGTTTAATTTTGCCAGTGTTATACGAATATCAAGGATGATTCCCAGCTTGATGATTTTGTTTTCATGTTGGTCTTGAGATCAGTGAATCAAGTAAAATTTTAAAGAAGCTATCGCTTCATGTTGGTTGCTGTTTTTGAATTTGCACAAATGTAAATTGTTGATGTAGCATCGAAAACTGAAATCTAGAAATTAAAATATCTCCTGATCACACAATTAAATATTTTTTAATGTCTAGAAATTAGTGTTAAAAACACAGGAAGCGTGTTTGCCGCATGTATAGCCAATTATACCGAAAATAAGTATACGTAAGATTTCTAATCTTAGTATTCTAACCATTTCAGAACACACTTTCAGTGGATAAATGTGAAATATAGTTGGGTAATGATGTGAGTCTGTAGCAGATAATGTAGTGCAACCAGAATTACTGAGCTGAGCACCATAAGCCAATGGAACGCTCCTAAATCCCAGAGTATTGCTAATCCTTAGATAAAATATACATCATCATTTAACTCCTCATTCGTTGCCAGACTCGACGAAACTTGGTCAAAAACACATTACTGTACCGTGATGAGAATATTAAATACCAAACCTTAGGCATCCTATACAGTAACTTATTGAATTAGCTGAAATGCACGAATCGAATGATATATGGGCACCGTTCTATGACTGAAGTCGTTAAAAGAGTAAAAGACTATATATCAAAATATGAACATGTAATATTCCCTAATAATAGCATCCAATCACTATTTCACATTTTTTTTCTTTTTGGAAAACCTCTGGAAATATTTAAAAGTGTATAGTTTTGCATTGATTGGTAGAATGAATTCGTAGCTTATAATTGAGCAGAAATCATTCTATTAGTGATAGAAAAGAGGCAGAAATCATGTTTGTAGACAGAATTTGCGTGAGTGATTGAATATTAATTAGTCGAGTGGCCTTTCTCTGCGTAAAGTCTATGCACGTAACAACCGCACTGTCGGAGATATTAGTAGTACTTTATTGTGGGACACAATTATGCTTTGTTGGATGTAGTGATATAAATGTCATTGGTGGGTGGAGAAAATCGGATCCTGTTAAGCACCAGAGTTGACTGAGGGTGAGGAGCAATGATCTCCATAACACATGCTGTAATAATGCGATCAAATGATGAAGCTTCCGATCCAAGAGATGAGAGATGCGTGGAACTCTAAGATACTGACAGACTAAAGTGAAAACGGAGTGAAAAAGCAAGAGAGACAGCAAAAAGTGACATATAGGGAAGAATGAAATTGATGGAGATGGAGAAAAAGATAGTACTTATGAGAAACAAAAGAAGGACGGCAGCGCTCTGAAATAGAGGGAAAATTAGAGATAAACTAATAGAGGTTGAACAGTGAGTGAGTGAGTGAGTGAGTGAGTGAGTGAGCGAGTGAGTGAGTGCTATAAGGAAAAGCAGAGATTATGGGAGAAGAGAAAAACAGAGAAAATGAAAATTACATATGATAAAGATGGGGAGTAGGGAGAATCTTTGGGAAATGAATAGAAGACTGGAGGCAGAATTTAATTAAGATAAAAGTAGTGGAAGAGAAGAAGTAGTAAATATATGAGCGGAGAAAATGAAAGTGAATGAGCGGTCGCAAAAAAGAATTAAGAATTAATGAAGGATAATGAAACACGAAAATGAGAAAAGGCTTGAAGAAAAGAAATATTACAAATTAGTGAATGGAGACAAAATATATCGTTACTTTCGAAGTATAGCACTGTAGGGATAATAGCAATTTTGATGGAAGAGAGTTTAATCGATATTATCGGTCCCCAGTGCACGATTGGTACTTTATTTTACCGACTTCTAAAAGATAAAAGCCGAAGTTGACCTTGGCGGGATTTGAAATCAGAGCATTAGGAGCCAGAACAAAAACTGCAAGCCATTTTAATCGAGGCTCTAAACATTTTTGTAATCCAGCAACTTAATTTTAATGATAATAATAAGAATAATAAGGATGATGATTTCAAATTTTGACACAAGTTCGGGGGTGGAGTACTAATTTTATCGATCCCGAAAAGATGAAAGGCAAAATCGACTTCGGTGGAATTTGAAATCAGAACGTAAATATACAGACGAAATGTCCCTCAGCGTTTTGCAAAGTTTGCTAACGATTCTGCCAGCTAGACGCGTAAATAATAATAATAATAATAATAATAATAATAATAATAATAATAATGATAATGATAATGATGATGATGATGATGATGATGATGATGATGATGATGATGATGATAATGATAATAATAATAGTAATAGGATGATGATGAGGATGATGATGATGATGATGGTGGTGGCAATGATTTAAGAGTCTTTGTTACAACAGAACTGTAGAAAGTGAGCTGAATGAAGGTAGAATTTAATCCTATCATAATATTATTTTTGTTTTGTTAATAAAATGACGAGGAAGAAATTAATTATGTTTTGTGGTTACCTCCCACGTTGCAATGTCGAGAGAATGTGTACTCAGTAATATAGGAAGATTAAATTGTGTCAGCGACTGTTATCTGTTAGACCAGAAGATAACATCTTTACCACATATGTTAAAATCACAATTTTTAGTATATATATATTTCGTCGGGCAAAAGTGGTCGCTGAAGTATGTAAGCTAATTCAGAATTTGGAATAATGAGACGATGTGTAATTCTTGAAGCAACTGTTATATACAATATATATATATATTTCTCTCCTTTTTTCTCTCCTTTTTTTCATCTCCTCTATTTTATTTTATGTGTTCCTTTCTGTGGAAGAGCGTAGGTAGGCTCGAACGATTAAAGACCTTTTCAATTCCCGGGCGTTATAATAATACATCTATTTGTTTTCTACACCACCTGTCTTCGTCTGTTGTTTTTTTTTTGTGAATTCTCCCAATATATGTGTATGTATA
>NC_068982.1:113145078-113146228 GCF_001194135.2 Octopus bimaculoides
AGACGAAGACAGGTGGTGTAGACAATAAACAGATATATTAGTTTAACGCTCGGGTAGTGAAAAAGTCTTTAACGTTTCTAGCCTTCGCTCTTCCACAGAAAGGAACACAGAAAGAAACAAGGAGAGAAAATAAACACTGCGTAGTGGCTAGCGATCTATCATGGTGAATGCCGAACAGAGGGGTCAAGCAGGAAAGGTAGGAAGAAGGGGAGATAATAAAGTCGTGGTGATCCCAAAACGAAGGTGCGCGTGTGTGTGTATAAGAAAGCATGTATGAGCGTGTGGAAGAGGGCTGGTGACCTTGACGTATGCGTGTGTATATGTGTAGGTGTGTGGATGATGCTGTGGGTCTGGGAAGTGGTCAGTGCTAGTGTGTGCGTGGTGGTGTGATGTGATATGGTGTTGTGTGGTATGGTGGTGTATGCCGTGGTGCTGTGTGGTGTGGTGTGGTGGTGTTGGGATGTACAGGAGGCGGAGTGGGGAAAGCAAGGGTGGTGTGTGGGTTAGGCTAAGGGTGGGGTAGCAGTTGGGTATGCGGGTGAAGCTGAGTGTAGGGGTAAAGGTGGGGTATGTGGGAGTGGGTGTAATGGATAGGGCGGGGGTGGGATGGGATTGATAATGAAGGTGGGTTTGATTGTGCAGGGGTGAGGCTACGAGAGAGGGGTAACGTCGAAGCAGAATGGGAAGAGAGAAGGTGGGTAGGAGTTCCATATTTAAGAGAAGAGGAACTATGTATATTATTTACATTATTTATATTATTTACATTTGATGGCTATTTGTCCCCATCTTGTTTCTTATTAACACAACATTTCGACTGATTTACCCTACAGCCTTCATCAGATGTCTTGGGGAAATTTCAAACCTGGGTTCTCATTCCTAAAGTATTTGTCGATGTTATTACTATTATTGTTGTTGTTGTTGTTGTTGTTGTTGTTGTTGTTGTTGTTGTTGCTGTTGTTATTATTATTATTATTATTATTATTATTATTATTATTATTATTATTATATGCCCGTGCGCATATGATGTAATGGTTAAGAGCGTGGGCTGCTATCCCCAAGATTCCGAGTTCGATTCCAGGCAGTGACCTGAATAATGATAATAATAATAATAATAATAATAATAATAATAATAATAATAATAATAATAATA
>NC_068982.1:113148871-113149445 GCF_001194135.2 Octopus bimaculoides
TATATATATATATATATATATGCATACATACATGCACGCTTATATCTATATATACATACACACGCACACGCACGCACACACACGCGCGCATGCACACATACACACACACACACACATACACATATATATATATACGAAAAGCAAATAAGTAACATGGATGTTCCGGTATCAGTGCGTTACTGCCATTTCAAGCGGCCCCATTTAATCGATCAAAGCAAACATTACATCAATTTAATTATAACTATAATGAAGTATCTTGTATGCTGCAAATCTATATGGTCGTACGCATCCGGGGAGAGCGGTTTATTTCAAATTGATGTAATATTTGCATTGATCGATTAAATGGAGCCGCTTGAAACGGCAGTAAGGCACCGATACTGGGACATCCTTGTTGCTTATTTGCTTTTTATTCACCTAACTTCGAGCTGTGCGGACAATACTGGACAGACTTGGTGCCTCAACATTAAGTACCTAATTCAACTGAATCTTAGTTATATATATATATATATATATATAGCATAGATATATATACATATATATATACAATATATATATATATATATATATATATATA
>NC_068982.1:113150030-113153103 GCF_001194135.2 Octopus bimaculoides
TATATATATATATATATATATATATATATATATATATATATATATATATATATGTGTATATTTATGTACATACACACACACACTCACACACACATACACACACACATACACACACACATATATATACCTTATTAAAAAGCAGCAAAAATATACAATTAGTTTGACAGATATACATTTGAAAATGGTTTTGTTTCATTGGTCCTTTCGACTAACAGACTTTTCAATAACTGGCTGCATGCAATAACAAAATGCAGTATAACATCATCTTATAAAAATCGGAGAAAGCCTCAAATCAAAAATAGCTTATAAACGGCAGAGCCTGAATACCCAGGGTAAATGATTATAAACGTCTACTTTCAAGCAGCATTATAGACACCTAGAAAAAAGATAACACGAGTTTATATAAAGAGATGGATTTGGAGGCAAGAAGAATTGCTAACAATCTTACAGTTAGTGATTGGATAGAGTATCCCCCCCCCCACACGCCAATCCTTTATTACCCTAAAAGACCACAAAGGTATTTTTAATAGAAACCCTAAATGTAGACTAATTAACCCAGCTAAAACTGAAATAGGCACTATTAGCAAATATATTTTAAATCGTGTTTTAAGCATGTTAAATAGTGAATTAAATTTATGGATTTGAAAAAATAGCAAGTCAGTGATAGATTGGTCCAAAGGGATTAGCCATAAACATAACTGCAAATTTACACAGTTTGGTATTGTCGATTTTTGCCTGTCAATATCTAGGCCTTTACTTCTAAAAGCATTAGACTTCGCAAAGCAGTATGTCACTATTGATAACTCGGAAATATATGTTATCCTGCATGCAAGGAAATCCCTTCTTTTTCACGAAGATTCCACCTGAGTTAAAAAGAGTGATGATTCTTTTTTCGATGTACCGAAATATATATAGGAACCTATATCTTGCATAATCTGAATGTAGAATTCCCTTTTATAGATGCAGGATTATGCAGGGATGATGGACTTATGACTATAAGACCACCATCCCTAGTTTAAACGGCCATGAGTTAGATAACTGATTACTTTCTTCCAAAGAATGGTTTTACGGATTACGATAGAAAGTAACCTTAAAAGCGTATATTTTCTAGCTATCAACTTAGATTTACAATTAGATAAATTTAAACCCTACCGTAAGTCTAACGAAAAGCTATGTTATATTAGCAAAGAATCTAATCATCCACCCGTAATTCTTAAGAACCCAGTTAATAATGTAAGAAAGCGAATATCATCAATTTCATCAGATGAGACAGCATTTCAAAATGCTGCGCCGTATTACAACAATGCATTAAGGGAAAGTGGATTCTCGGAGAAGAACCAGTATAATCAAACTACTACTAGCAATAATAGACCACGTAGAACTAGAACTGGAAACGTTTTGTGGTTTAGTATTGCAGTCAAAACCAATATAGGTAGGAAATTCTTAAAATTAGTTTCTAAGCAGTTTCAATCTAGCCATAAGTTCTATAGAATATTTAGTAGGAGAACAGTGAAGGTTAGCTATTCTTATTGCAAAAAATTCGCCTCTTTTATTAGCCAGCATAACACGAAAATTATTACAGACTGCTACAGGGCTGAATCATATCTCAGGAACTGCAACTTCAAAGACTTGCAGTCCGTTGGATAGAAAATGTTTTGAAAAAGGAATTGTTTATAGAGCTAAAGTGCAAGTAAATGGGTCACAAGAATATAAAACATATACAGGGGCTTCGGAAAATTCATTCAAGACTTGATTCTGTTCCCACCGAAATTCTTTCCTATACCTCGAGAACAGGACAAAGACTAGTCTTCCCAGACTGAAAGTGAATGGCACCCGTCCTTTCAATATAACCTGGAAAATTCTAGAAAAAGCATCAGCATACAAACATGGAGCTTATAAAACACCTTTGAAAAGTTTTTCATCTGTTAAAATGCTTTGAACCAGAAACGCGAGGTCTTAAATTCCTGCAGGCACGCCGTAACGTTTATAATGTCAACCAACAAAATACCGTTTGGGTAAAATGTTTTGACTTACGAAAAAGTTTTGACTGTCGCATTTGAATTTGACTCTACACGTTATAGTTATTTTGTATTGCAATGCTAGTACATATTTTGACTTCACTTTTAAGAAAACTTTCGACTGTTTTACACATTTAAGCTTAAGCTTCACCGAGGTTTATTTTTATTTTTATTGTTTACTAACGTATTTAATTATTACGGAGATGTACTTGCATAGCAAGTGACCTGATCTGAGTTCGTGTGCTGGAAAGAAAACAATTGCAGCTTGGAAGGTGTTTATAAGTCATTTAAGAAACACACAGAAACCGTTAAATTCACTTCAACATTTAAATTTAATTTGCCAAAATACTTTGCACTAAAGGGGAGGATCTAACACTTTCAGTCTCTAAAAGTAGCTCAGTTATTTCATTGATGCAACCGTCGTATCGTAGCACCGCTGAAATGTCTCATACTCTGCTATGAATTTGGGACTGTGGGATGACTACAGTAGAGAGCAGTAGTCCAGATGGTTGAGGAGAAATAATTTCCATAGAACCAGCGTAGCCTCCTTGTCCTTTGATCTGAAAGTTCTATGAATCCATTCGCCTGCACATTGACTCCATCTCGGCGATATGAACATGAAACGAGGCATTGTTGCTCATACCGATCCCCAGATCATTAACTGCACTTGACTCTGTGATTGCGGCTCCTTTTGGTCCAAAACTATCTTTGTTGCATCATATTAGCGATTATGACGAGTTTTTGTAGCTTGTGACATCTCCCGTGAACAACGTTATCAAACGCCTTTGCAACTTTCGAACGATTCCCAGTTGTTTCAATGCATAGTCATAATGCTGCAGAAGCTGTGTGAGGCAGCGTTTCCTGAGCGGAAGCCATACCGGGTGTCAGGGAGCAAGTCTTTACCTTCCAAGAACATGATTAGCTTTCTCCTGAAAATGTGTTCCATGACATTTCTAACGCGTGAAATTAGAGATACGGGATAATATTTTTTAGCATCTGTTGTATTTACAACTTGCTTTATTGGTATATATATATATATATATATATATATATAT
>NC_068982.1:113153118-113156091 GCF_001194135.2 Octopus bimaculoides
GTGTGTGTGTGTGTGTGTGTGTGTGTGTGTGTGTGTGTGTGTGTGTGTGTGTGTGTGTGAGTTGAAGATAGATACATTCATAGATACACTTGACAGATAGCGGTTCACTCTTCCTTGTTCATTCGATCTTTGATAATTATTACTTTCCACCTTTCCACCTTGTAGAATGACTAAAATCTTCCTCTTTACCAAAGACGCTTAGTGTAATTTCGGGTTTAGTTGGTTCTGACCCGAGTACTATCAGTAGCGGTTTCTGTTGATCGGACACATAGGAAAATATTGCGAAACATTTTGTTAATAGTATTCTTTGGCCAAAAGCTAACACCATAAAAGTTTCAAGGTTTGAGCTTTATCACACTTTGTCAGCGGAATTATAGCCTTCTCGTTTGCCCTCTGGTACTGTAGTATTTAGCTTGCTAAATAGATTGTTAATAAGAAGACATCGAAAGGCGTCAGGAAATGAGATTAAATGATAATTAAATTATCCAGTATTTACAACATCAGAAATAAACAGAGTAGGGTCAAATGAGCTACTTAAGAAAAAATGTTGTGGGTTATATAACATTATTAGCTAAATTGTCAATTAATATCTGTTCCTGGCGTCATTTGATATATTTTCTGAACATTACGTTGAATAACTTAGTTGCTACAGAGCAAGTAATGGCGAAGGCTATATTTCCGCTGTATAATCTTGATAAGCAGAAACGTTTAGATTGTCTCCTTTGTCTGTTTGAGTGAAGAATATTTACTAGTCCTCATATATTTTCTTCGATCACTGCACTTAGCATTGCTGTGGGGATTTATGATGGTGAAAACATTGAATAAACTGGAATCTACCTTTTTATACTTCAAGTTTTGATCAGCGCACTTCATGAAGAATTTAGATGAGTATATTTTGGTGACCAGAAAAGGCAGCGTATTGTATGTTACTTGGCGTTGATATATGTACTGAATATGCTTTACAACTGCGGTAGGGTCTACTTCATGTTACCAGTAATGGATATTTTAGATATTTCCAGAGATTTTGTTAAAAGTTTTAATGTAAGCCTAACCGAGTTTTCTAGATTGCATGATGTCAAATTTCGAAAGGAAGAATCAAGTTTAACACTTTCTTTATAGGAGTGAAATAATATTATCATGAAAACATAGTAAAAAGCAAAGGTTTTTGCTCCTTTCCACTTGGATGCGTATAGATGCAAAAACGTGTATTTCACCATTCCCAGAACATTGCATGTTTGAAAAGTGAATCCCTATCTGAATGTGAATGTCCAAATACTTCTACTGTGTCGATATACTATAAACGGAGTTCCAGTTGGAAAGTGTATCACAATCATTTCAAAACTGCGATAACGGCGAGTAAAGAAGCGAGTAATCCTATTACAGTTTAATTAGTAACATTCACGTATCAGCTGTGATTTTAAAGATACACTGTAATCGTGCAATCTTTGATTTTAATTAGACACTGGAAATTTCAATTCCATAGTAGTTGTAGTATTCTTATGTCATGCAAAGTTATAAAAGCAGAGGAAATTAATCAATTGAAACTTCAATTCAAAGTGACGCCTTCAAATTCAAAGCTAAGACACACTTACACTCCCTAAACTCGCCACTAAAAAAGAAACAAAAGCCATAAATCAGAGTTGGCAACATATAGTTCATCTTCGTAAACATTTGTGTGCAAGTAATTATTTTCAGGATTACGTAATTCCATCACACCATAGAAGTTGGATTACTTATCAGAAACGAATTGTCTGAAATAATGTTTATAATCCTAATGGGAATAACATAGCTTTAGAATAATTCTATTAGTTGTAAATTTGAGATTGACTTTGGAAACTAATAGTCTCCCAATTCAGTTCAGTATTAAATGTTCTGCAGGTTATAAACACGAGATCTTTAATAGATGATCGACAGCGCCTATTTAATTCCGTTTACAGGTGGGTCAAAATGTCAAGAATAATGTATGAAGATGAAGATGTAATAAGTTGATTCAGTCACTAATTGAAGAAAACGATACGTACCATTCCAGCAGGAAAAAAGAAATATAAAGTACTTTCAGCGAAATCATTGGAATGAAGAAGGTTAATTTACCTAATTATAAAAGATGTGAAAAATATGTAAAGAAGAGAAAACGTGAAATAAATGAAATACATATTTAAGGTAGGCAGAAATAGTGAGAGAGAGAGATTTCCTACATGAATGACATTCTTATTCGTTTTCTCCTCCTTTCTTCCTATTTCTGACAAGAATTTAAGAAATTCGCCTCTATAACACCTGAAGACGGGCTGTTGTTAAAAACGTCAGCAGACATTTTAATGCACTTCGGAGAATTTCCCAAGAAGTGTTATCATACTCAGAGAAAAAGTGTTTTTATTACAAGGGCCTTTTAAGGAATACACACAAGAGATAAGATGCAGCCAACCCGCTCTTCATAATGATGAAACTGAGTAACGTCTCCCTATAGTATTCCCAATGCAGACAGTATCATTCAGAGTTAAGTCTTCGATCAGGTTTGAAACAAGGTCGCTTACTCAATGACCTCAGATTTCCAGACATAGATGCGGTAGCCATTGCTGAGACCAAAATTCCTGGATCGCATACAACACCATTCTAGACGATTACTTCCGCCTCTTTTGTACTGAGCTTAGAGAAGGAAACAAATTTGATTGCCACTTACTTTTCGGTAATGTCCTAATGTTTAAAATGTTTTTGTGAGTAAGGGAATGAATCACTACAATGTACTGTATGAGTAATGTTTATTCAATTTGTTGTAAAATTGCCGTATAGATTTAGCAATTACCTGAATGCTTCGGAACAACCAGAAAATTCTGTATCACTTTGTTTTAGAATGTAGGAGAAAAGCTGTACTTCGACGACCTGTATATTATAAATATCCATGAATTCTAGCTGAAATATATTTCACACCTTATATATATATATATGTATTATGTGTGTGTGTGTGTGTGTGTGTGT
>NC_068982.1:113156592-113157570 GCF_001194135.2 Octopus bimaculoides
CCATGAATTCTAGCTGAAATATATTTCACACCTTATATATATATATATGTATACAAAATATGGGGGTTTAGTTCACAGGTGATCTAAAAGATTAGGTATGCTAGGTAAAGTACTGTAACAGATTACTAGGGTTATAGCCGAGACGGTAGTTATGGAGCCATTGCAGATTTTCGATATAACCGATGTATAATTGTTAAAGAAGACAACAAACGTTAAGGCAAGGTAAACATCTCAAGTCATATACATTATTAATATTGGAAAAAAATTCAGTCTTACTGCTGTTTCTGGGATATCCCAGAGTATGGGATATTACGTCATATGAAGAATTAATATGAAGAATTAATCCTTAAATTTTTGTATTTCAGATATCATATCAGGCTATAATAGACTATACCAGACTCTATTATATGAATTTTCTATAATATGAATTTTCTATAATATGAATTTTCTATAATATGAATTTTCATAGAAAGCGTCACCTTCAATATTACACAAACATCAGCTTTGCTATCAACTATTAAGATCATATCACTAATTTAAACTATAATAATTCGTCACAGAAGAAATGACAGAGATGTATGTGTAATCTGTAATATTGGTTTGATATTTTTAAATTAAGGCGAATATCTGTCTCCTATTCGTATCTATGGTAGACTGATAAAAATAAGAGATTACGCGGTAGTCAAAGCAATTTTCTAAAACTGGCCCTGTGCCTGAACACTAAAAATTCATTATTACATTTATAAACTGAAGCAACATATGTTGCTTATTTTTTGGTAGTTTTTGACTTATTTAGTCCCTCTAAGTGTGAGGCATTACTATATAGTTAATGCCCTTATATAAATTATATATATTTATGGAAAAAAACGATGGGTTTTTTTCCTTATGGGGTTTTTTCACGCTGACTACTTGATAAATTCTTATAAAGATTTTATCCTATATTATATTATATATATATATATATATATATATATATAT
>NC_068982.1:113157975-113161422 GCF_001194135.2 Octopus bimaculoides
ATATATATATATATATATATATATATATATATATATATAAATCGCTCTTGTATTTGGCTTGCAAAATTCTCTATCTGAACACGTGTGTTGAAACATATTGTTTTTCCAGAAACTTAAAGGAGGGCACAGTATGTCCTGTCCATACATGAGGAAGCAGAGCAAAGGCTAAAAATCATTGTCCTGTCTCTCAAAGACTGAAAGAATTACAACTCTACTCCCTGGAGCGAAAACGGAAGAGATATGCCATGATATGGAAGACATTGAAGATAATGAAAATATGAGTTATACCGGCCTAAGACAAAGACGCCGTTACACTGTTCCAAACAGCCCACCCATCCCTTCTAGAGTGAGAGCGATGTACTGCAATAGCTTGTTCATTCAAAGATTCACGGCTATTTAATATGCTGTGAAGAAACCTGAGAGGCCTACATATAGTAGGTATAAATATTTTCAAGAACTACCTTCACTTTCTGCAATTCAACATCCCAGATGTCCTTACATCACAGCAAGAAACTGAAATGAAGGCAGAAAAATGAGGCTACCTCATTCATCAAAGCCAACCTCAGACGAATGCCTATTGAAAAGGGTATGATATATGCGGTGCTTCAGCATGGCGACATCCTATTCACATACATATATGCACACATTCATACATATATGTGTGTATGTGTGTATGTGTGTCTGTGTGTTTGTGTTTGTGTGTGTGTCTGTGTGTTTGTCTGTCAGTCTGCATGTATGTATATTTGTATGTATGTGCGTGTTGGCTTCCATAGTATACTGTCTTTCTGAGAGTGTTCAACAAACCCGTGAATTTTAATTCTACAATAGAGCACAGAGTATGTCTGAACAAAATAGTTTGGGAAATGTCTAAAGTGTAAAGATCAATGTAATAATTCAAACAAGACATAGCAGCGAAGGAAAACACCAATTTTGTGTGTTTTACGAGTATATAAATTATAAATACAAGGTGCAAAAAATAAGATAAAGCATTATATCAAAAATCAATATGTCAAATCTAGAAATGTTTAAATCACATTTAATATTATCATCACTATTAGAAACTAAAGTATAATCGTTGATATTATTAGCATTAACACCAGTGATAAGAGGTATCTTTATTTGTTTTTTTAATATTTCGGTTTATGTTGTTCTTTATATGTTTTTTTAATATTTCGGTTTATGTTATTCTTTATATGTTTGTTCTTCTTTGTTATGTTTAAGATATTTGTCTTATTTTAGAACTATTGTCTTTCAACAATACTGTTTAACGGCTTGTTTACTTTTCTCAAATTCGAATTTCCTGTATTTATGTCGTATTCTAGACACACTAGAAGAATAATACGTCTAAATCAATGTGGATGAAACTATTATTGTTTCTTACATAAGTATGAAATCCCAAAGTTAGAAAGAATGGTAAATGTGAACATTTCATGTTCACACCTTTCCTAATAGTTTACCAGTGCAAGGTGAAGCACGTCCAAAGAGAAATACGAAATGGAGCCTAATTCATTTCGTATTCCTATTATGACTCATCTAAATTTATTTCTGTAATACGTCTAATCGTATTTTATTTCTGTAATTTCAATCACTTCACACTAGTTATGTGCTGTTTCTCAGACATTTTTTTAAAAATATTTTAACGGCACGAAGTTAATTACAATGACCCTCATATCTTTTCTTACTGTATAGGTGTCATAAGAGAAGAAATATAACTTAGAGAGAGAATTGAAACTGTTTCATAAGGTTGAGTGTATTATTTGTTCTACGCACTCACCAATTAATGCATAAATAATTCCTTTCTGACATTGTGGTAAACAACAAATTTGGTACGGAAATCAGTTGAATCGAACACTTATCTATGGGTTTCTGATGTTGGCCGCTTGTCTGGCATTATTGAGATTTGGGGGTTAGTCGATACCACTAATCACAAGTACTTGACTGGTATTTTATTTTATCGATCGCGGAGGGATGAGAACCAAAGTTAACCTCCGGCGTTATAGCTATTCTTCCAGCTATCCGTCTTTGAGTATCTTTCTGTTGAATGTGATGCTGAATATACTTCTAAAATCTTTCGTTTCTGATTATCAACTATTTCTATTGTTTGCAAATGGAAAGACAAAAAGGATAATGTTCAGATGCCTATACAATTTTCTCAAGTCTGCTACTTCTAAGTCGCTCGTCTCCTCACTTCTTGTCATATGTGTACGCGTGCGTGTCGGTGAATGATTGAATAGTTTTTTGAGGTAGGGTGTTTATTTCTTCCAAATTACTCTACGTACACATGCATGCATCTAAAACAGTTTTAGGGATTAAAGGAAATTAAATACATACCCAGCTGGGTGTGGCATCCATTACTAACTGAAAAGTTAGATTTATTATAAAATTAACTTTAACTTTGTAAATAGAATACCAAGAGCAAACCCGAAATCAAAACGTGTTCAGTAGCATGTGTGTCAAATAGTCAAGAACCCATATTAAGACCGTAATTCATGTTGTGACATTGATTCTCCAGTAACGTTAAATGACGTAACTTGAAATCAAATCGGTCTGTGATTTGCAAAAGCCTGTACGTCTAGAAAGAACGTGATGTTTCACTTAAAACAAATAGCCTGGTTAATAGCGCCGCTGGTGTTACCACAACAATTTTGTACAGATGTGAAATGAATACATTATACGGGACTGAAATCAATGTTCTTGATGAATTTTGCCTGATGTTTGCATTCAATATCATATGTATATGTTTACAGATAATAAATCCGTGCATATGCACATGCATATGCATATTCATACGTGTAAAAGCTTAAATAAACAAGCATCAGTATATCACAAGGCATCTTATACACTCACATGAACAAACACACATTCGCATATATTACAAATATTCCATCAGAACACGAAAACGTTTCAAGCAACCCCAAAACAACCCATACAATGTGCACACACACACATACACATACACACACACACACACACACACACACATGCCATAATCATACATTACACATATCTGTTTATCACACCAAAAACACAATATAAGAAAAGCATTTCACCATTTTTAATAATGTTCTGTGACCACAGGCAAAATAACAGAAACAAAAACCCTAAATTCATTATATTCCCTTTCTATCAATGTAAAGACAGAATCTCCACACAAGAAAGAATCAACAAGGAGAATCTTTTCATAGAGAAATTCCAACCATTTCTTAACACACACACCCCTCAGTGACCTTATTCCTCTATGAACAGACACAAACTTCCTGTTTGAAAAAAAAAGAGTTCATAACTCCAACTAAAAACACTTGTCTCCCCTTACACACACTTCCTGTTTTGACACCACATTTCCTGCTTAACACAAACTTTTAACCCTTTGTTTAAACCTAATAAAACTCTCAACCCTCATGCATCCTTATTTTTCCTACCAATTTATACACGAACTACTATTGAACT
>NC_068982.1:113162131-113163603 GCF_001194135.2 Octopus bimaculoides
TATATATATATATATATATATATATATATATATTCATACACACTTGCATATATGTATGTATGCATATACACTAAATAGGATTGTAACTGCTTAAATTGATACATAGTGTTTTACTGCTAATGCCGGATGTCAACTTCGGATTGATGGCACACAAAATGTGCCCATTTAATATTGCAGCTCAATAAGTTATCTGCTTACCCTCTGTACTGGAATCTACTAGCCATTCGTGCCTTAATTAGAGACTAAACCGTAGAGTCCATCGTGTTGTGCAGGATTTCCCGAGAGACTGGTGAGCAGAAACTATCACTAATGGGAGAAAATTTCCGATCAATATATCAACGTTATACTGACCCATTAGATTTAATCAAAATGTCTGGTTTTCACTAAATATACCCAAGATCTAGATATCTGTGATTAACTTCTCACTGTTAAGCTATGTCATCAGGAGATCCAATATTGTTACTAAATTTTCTATGGAAAGGAATATACCAGTTGCCCGAGTGTCTATTAAATTGTAATCGCTAAACACTAATTCTTTTGTTCTTAATACTTTGACCGATCGATGAACGAGTTAAACTCCAAAGTAAATGTTGCTGTGTGACTATCTGAAATCAAATTTTGCTATTGGTATCAAGAAAAATTGTGATTATTAGTTCGTGTCTGAAATATAAAATATTAATCTATATCCCCAATTCCTTAATATGAATATAAAGAATCAAAGAGCAACCTCCTGCGAAGCAGATATTAGTGAAAGCGTAGGAAAAGATATTAAAAAAGGTTGTTGATTTGGTATGTATCAGCTGTTTATGCGAACTAATAGTGACATTTTTGTAAACTAATGTTTTCTCTGTAGTCAGATATGAAATTATATTTCACCAGCATATCTCAGGACTAAAACTACCGTAGCCTGAAATAAAATATGCAGCCATTTTTTAATTGCATATTTAATTACAGGACCACATGTTTACAAATGATAAGAAATGATCACAACAGAACAATGAATAAGCAGTGGTATGTTAACATATCGAAATTTTAAAGAACATATGCATAAAATGTATCATGTTTTGGCAAAGTTTTGTAAGTCTATGCGTTTGAATCAATGTTTATACATATTCATGGTAACCAATAGACATGTTTTATGAATTCGACTTATAGAAATAGAATCTTTGTTACTACCAATGTCAAACGTTTCAATGGAAAACATGCGAGTGCATAGAAAAAGAGTTCAGAGAAGAATTGTTTGTTTACATCACTGAATATATGCTTACGTGAGATATGAAGATAAAATGCTAGAAAGAACTGAAGTAGGATAGCTAAATTCTTTGCATGGAAAAAACATTGTGTAGAGACTGTATCGGAACACACTCATAGACAGACAGACAAACACACATACACATACACACACACAAACACATATGCGATGGCTTTTGGTATATATATATATATATATATATATATATATATATATATAT
>NC_068982.1:113163712-113172238 GCF_001194135.2 Octopus bimaculoides
TGATATTCTTAAAAAGTGGTACCTTTCTATTCATGATAAATCGTTCAAGGAATAGATCGATACAAACATGTATGGACATGGCTGCAAGAATGAAGAAATGGGAAAGAAATCAACGAAACTGTCCTCTTACTACATTGTCATGCAGTACAATAGATTTTTTAAAAAAATCAAATAAAGAATAATGTAAAACAAACATTTAACTTTCATTTGTGTTCTTAAAATTCAGTTTGCACTAAATATGCTCTGTTATTGAACAATCGAACATTAACAAATGTCGGTATAGATATAAACAGTTTCATTTCGCAGAGTAAATATATAATAGTTAAACCTCCATAAGAAGACATTGAATTGCAAAACATCACTCCAACTTCATTTCTCTTCATCTTTCTTCTTGTTTACATTTATTTGTTTTGCCCTTTAAATAAATTATTTAACAATGATAACATAATACGGTTAAATAAATGAAAAATTCTAAACTAATAATTATCACTAACATCTGAACTTTGGTAAGATAAATTTGTAGTCTAAAAGAATTTGATGAGAGCAGTTAAAACAAAATGATATATTGATTGTGCAAAAAGATAAATATAAAAGAATTTGACTGCTGTTAGATTTTTACTAAAACTTCAGATAAATAATTGAATAATTACTTTCAGTGGTTTTACAGAGTATCAGAGTTGATACAGACAACAATTTTAACTCAAGACTATTCTGAATTCACTTTGCGTAATATCTAATCAAGTTCGTCATCAAGACAATCTTGTATTCTATTTTACAAAACAAGCAAATATGTTTAAGATTGCTATCATTTTTACTATGGGGCTATGCTATGGTGTACTTAAAGATTGGAGACCAGAGTTTGAGACTAGATTATGGATGAATTCATACATCACAAATATACATTGCAGATGTCTGTTCATCATAAAAAAAGTACAACACGCGCAAAATATTCAGTCATTTTTATTCAAGTTCTGTGACAACAGGCAAAATAACAGCCATCGCAGTTTTAGACAATAGCATTTCACCACAATAGCGGATGACCACAAACTTTTAGGCATACATGAACAAAAATTTCTGAAGAATTACAAATTGCCAGACTCGCGCACGCACGCACGAACGTAACAGACAGACAGACAAACAGACAGACAGACAGACAGACAGACAGATAGATAGATAGATAGATAGATAGATAGATAGATAGATAGATAGATAGACAAACAGATAAATCGATAGAAAGATTATAGATGAGCTAAGAAAGGAAGTTCTACGTGGTCGATTGACCTAATAATTAAAGTAGCAGGCTCCATTAAGCCATAAGCTATAATATTCAAGGGGATATAAAATATTTATTAATGTAGTCATAAAAATAGGATTTTTCAGAAAAAGATGGGATTGAACGCTTACAATTGTAAGTCTGCTCTATGATAGTTGACCCTAGAGCTAATCTAGATCAAAGAAATAATTGTAGCTTCTGGTAGTATATAAAAAACTAACGCGGGAAACCTTATCTTGTCGTTCTGCTTGATCGAAATAACGACCAATTCGCACTCAATTGTATATACTATTCTAACTAAATAGGAAGTAAAGGTAGGCTAATGTAATTCTCGATACGATTAGATATGATGTTTTTGATAGTTGATCTAATTGATGTAGGTCAACCAATGATAAATTCTTACTACTAGATTATGGAGTTAATAATTAATAAAATAACTTTAGAAGATTCTAATTAAAATATACATAAAAAATTTTGCAGCTTTAGTTATACGTATTAACGAGTAAATACATCAACACATAATTTACAAGACTACAAAATACCTCTGCAGTTGTTTCCAAGACCCTGTCAAAAATAGATAGAGCTGAAAGAAATTAATTGGCAAAAACGCAAAAGTGATGGGAATATTTTGATACAAATCCAAACTATTGAATAGGAATTAGGTGTTTTGAACTATGAACGCATACTGTATAGGAAGGCCAAAGAGATTCAATCAATGATTTGAAGAAAAAAAATCTGTCTTCTACATCATTTACATTTGGCAACAGATGAAAACTAGTCATTAGGAATCGAACTTCGATAAAAAGAATCGAGTATTTAGATTCAATAAATGAGGTCGATAGATTAAGAAATAATACGTCGATTTGTTCTTATTGAAATTCCATTTTGTCTTGTTCTTAAACGATGTATTATGCGTGCCATAACAAGTTAGTTTACATATCAATCAAAGAATTATCAGATAACTTTCATTAGATACGCATCCAAACTTCTGTTTTAAAGTCGATTAGCTGGCGGACATGAATTAAAGGCCGGACGTATCAGATTTTCTACTATCACTGCAGTTTCTATAGTGATTGCAAATGGATTGAAGATACGCAATTTAACAAACATTTTATCTTAAGATTGGAAATAGATGAACAATTAATATGTTGTAATCTTGTTTCTTTTAATATATAGTAGATATTGATTATTAACTGGTACACGCGTACCTTTTTTAATTAGCCTGGTTTTTTCACGTGCACATCAAGTGAATATTATGTAAAATTACTTGTGTACACCTTATTGCATAGATCATTTAAGCATTTAATTACTAGTCAAACTTCGGCCTAACTCCTTTTGAAATGATGCTCACATCAATCTATTTTCGCTGCATTTTCATTTCTATCTTGGGCACAAGCCCACGTATTTGTGGGAGGGTATAGAGGATATAATGCCTTTCACCACTTAACTAGTTGGTAGTGTCTACTTCAATCGACCTTGGAAGGAGAAAACTCAGATTCGTCTCCAGTAGAAACTTAATCCTCAACATGAAAGAACTAATTACAGCATGATGTTTTGTCCATCACTCTACTATCCTCTTACAAAATTGAATTTTAACAATGACAAAATTCATAAATTATGGGAGAGAATGGAATGAAATATAGCAATCGGATCTTTTTTAAAACGGGGGCCACATTTTTCATTAATGTTTTACGTAGTGTTTTTTGGTACGGAAAGACTTTCAAACTTCGTATACTTATCTATTTTGTGTTATAGAACAGAAATTTATAGAACAGAATTTATTTCATGTAAAAAATTGTGTTATTTCGATAATTTCAACCAATCACTGACGTCCATTCAGCCGATATACATTAAGTGCCGACTACATAAACAAACGATTCTTCGTTTTATTTGTTTTTTTCATTTTAAATTTGCTTTAACCCTAATCCTAACCCTAACCCTAACCCTAACCCTATGGTTAGGGTTAGGGTTAGAGTTAGGGTTAGGGTTAGGGTTAATTGTTTCAGAATCGTTTGTTTATGTAGTCGGCACTTAATGTATATCGGCTGAATGGACGTCAGTGATTGGTTGAAATTACAGAAATACGACAACTTTAACATGGAATAATTTATGGATTTCTTTTTTTTTAAGAAGACTAAGAGAAAAAGATGTTTTATATGACACATTCTACCAGTGTTCCAAGTTTCAAAGTGTTTCGTTAATGAAAAATGTGGCCCCCGTTTTAAAAAAGATCCTAGCAATCTCCGGTGTTTGGATGGTAATTCTTTTAACTACCCTAGAATATAATTTATGAAGTCGTCGTTTACTTCTCATGCTGATCTAAACTAATCCTCTCTCAACCTTGAGAAAGTCACCCAGCATCAACCTCTATATATCTAAGGCCTCTCTCGGTCAATATTAACTATGTATTTGCATCTGGAATGTCTTCCTCGAGAGAGTAGGTAGGTCTAAAGTGTGTTTTGTGATGTCTTCTTTTTCAAGAAAGAAAAGTCGTTGCTTATAGCAAGTCTCTGTTCTTCATAATCCCGCCAATATTGTCTAAATGAAAGAGCTGATGATACAAAGTGGTACTAGTGTCATCAAAACCAAACTCTGAACGTAAAATGTAAAATATTTCTGAAGACGTGGGCTAGTAATGTTAGTGAGAAATTTCTAAAAATACTTTGATTATTTAGCAACGTAACTTTACCAATGCCCATGCATTTATTTTCTTCTTTTTCCCTTTTCCATTTTATTACAATGTCTTAAAGCTATTAATACGTCACTGCCCCTTACAAAATTATTGTAACCGTTAAAGTTACGTAGTTTCTTCCCTTAAAAAAACTTCGCTCGAAACTCTTATTCGTTGCCTCTTTTCAGAAGAAACCAGGAAGACACTAGTGTCAGTGAATAAATCAACTTCTGTTCTGGAATAGAACATTTAAGTATAGTTCAAAATGTAACATTCAGCTAAAAAACATTGAAACAATAATAAACATTTATACTTGTAACCTTGCCATTTAGTTCTATTATCTTCACTAAAGTCAGATATTCGAACAATACCATTTGGTAGACAACACAGCTCAGAAATATATATACCAGCAAATTACGTAAGGTGGATAACATTTCGACATCCATACAATCAAATGCAGGTTGTACAAGAATTCATTGATCCAGTCATGGCATGAACATCACAACATCAATAACATCTTTTCTAAACAGTTTTTTTAAAGACGTTAGAGTATGATTTGAAAAAGATGTCACTGTTGTTTCTAGTATATCAAGCCATTTGTAAAAGCTTCTTTATTGACATGAAGAAGATGTTGTCGAGTTTCTGTTGCATGTCTCTAATGCATTTTAATCAAATGTATATGATTATTTCACATAAAAGAATTTTCAATAATTTTTATGCTTATTTCTTATTGTGATACAAAAGTAGACTTTGGTTCGGCATAATCGAAAATAAGCAAAAAGTCTAAAAAAAAAAAATCTCTCGTCACACGTATCAGCAACCAGTTGGACCTCACCTAAAAACTGACACAAAGAATTACAAAGAAGTCTAAAACCGAATTTTCTTCCTATTCATCAACAATTTTATAATATAGAAATGCCATCATTTCCAGCAAGTTCATTAATATTATTGCGAGTTCATTAATATTATTGTTTTTTTTTAATTTTCTTAACAATAGGTTTGTTTTGAACCAAAATCCAAAAAAAATCTATCCTAGTATTGATTGCATTTTCAGATTTAAAAAAGACAATGTGGTTAATTATATATTTCGCGTTCATAGAGTTGGCAATAACAAGACTTAATTTGAAATGAATTTCAGTCTATTTTCTGAAAACGTATTCTTCCTTTAAGTATTAACAATTGAATTTAATTCTACAGCAAAAGTGGACATCATTATTTAAAATAATCCAATCTTTATTATGTTCTGGTGTCCTGTCTCCAGAGTTACACACAAGACAAACATTTAAAAAGAAAATATGTAGCATCGTTAAAACTAGTCAGATTTGTTCGTATAAAATATTAAAAGAGATAAAAACATACATTTATTATTCATTTATTTATATTTTGTTAGTAAACAAAACTAAATAATATATTGAATATTACAAATAGAACAAAATACTTCGTTTATGATGTGTGCATATGTATATGAAAGATATATATAAATATATATATATATATATATATATATATATATATAGGAATGTATATGTGTGCGAGTGGATGCACAAATAAGAAAAAGTAGTCAATGTAGTAGAACTTATTTATTCGATTTGCACGTTCATCCAGCCGCCTTGAAGGCGCCTGAAGAACGTAGAAAAAACCGAGAAATATACAATGCAATCACAACTTCAAATTAACGACTGCATATATACATATGAGTGTGCTTGTGCGTGTATATGTAGATGTAACCATGGGTGCCTTTGTGTGTGTGCACGTGCGCGCGAGAGAGTCACAGTAAGTGTATACGCCAAAATATACAATGAATGTTCTTTCCTTGCCCTGTGTCCTCAACTGCTGATGGTGTCGTAGGTTGCTGACTTGACATGCAGTGTATCTTGAGAATTTTAAACCTGCGAAACATTTACCCAGGTCTAACATCAGTAAATTTCTTCAAAAGAGAAAAATAAAGTAAAATGAAGAAAGGAAGGAAGAAAGAAAGGATAAAAGAAATGAACATAAGAAGAATCGACTCCAGTACTTGTTTCATCCATTATTTATCAACTCCGAAATGATGAGATGTATCTTATGATATATAAAGCAAATTAGAGAAAACATTTGATAACGTTTCACCATATGGATTAAGATTTAATTATAAAATCAAACATTCGTGGCATTTACTGTGTGGAACAGGATATTGCAGAAAAGGATTTGGTTTGGAAAATATTTATTTCACAATTAACATCTGTATAGATCTTTAATTGTCCACAAAGAAAATATGGGTCACACATGTGTGTTTCTTACTGTTTTAGATCCTACAACAGTAAGAATCATATATATGGTTGGCACTCCGTCGGTTACGACGACGAGGGTTCCAGTTGCATATAAATTTAATTATCGCGCAAGAAACAATAGCGACGCTAAATGTATCCAATTCTTGAAAATGAGACTTCGAAAGTCTTGAGATATCAGTTATGGATTTAGAAATTCCAGTTGAAATTGACTATAAAACGTTAATAAAATAATGAAAAATCAATACTAGAAAACAGAGAATTTGAACATCATCATGTATTTAATAAAGGATTCATGAAAGAAAAGCTGGTCCCCATTTAAATATGAGTGTAATTTTACACATATGTTTGTATGTGTATCTGAGTTTTGTGTGTGTAATATATATTATTCTTCTTTTAATTTTTTCAGTCATTGGACTGCAGCCATCATGGTGTAGCGCCTTGAAGGGATATTAGTCAAACAAATCGACTTTTGTACTGATTTTTTAATCCTGGTACTTACATTATCGGTCGCTTTGGCCGAGCTGCCAGATTTGAGGAATGTGAACGTACTAACACCGAGTGGCAAATGCAAGTACGCAGACACACATATCGTGACGTGTATAGGAGAAAGAGAATTTCGGAATTTCACTTGAACTCCACATTCACAGCGGGCTTTCGACCGAAATATATTGTCTGACAACCTTTTATTATATATAACTGCATATATATATATATATATATATATATATATATATATATTCCATTATTTTTATTACCTATATTACTTTTATTTCAAATCAGTTAATGTATTCTAAGTAATCAATTTGATTCGTTCTTCTGAGTGTTGAATTATTGATGTATAATCTTCAGCTCAGTGGACATTCATCAATCACGGATATTTTTAAATCTATGTTTTGAGGTGATTGGCTGAGTCTATCATTAGTAATATTGTAATATACCTAGGTAGTTTATATTTTGTGAAACCATAAGGAAGAATTGCGAACAGTAAGACATACAGAGTAGGGTAAAATGACAAAATCACCGTGCGTCTCAAATTCTATCACTCTAACTCTATGTCCTACAAGCATGTTACTAATATACTTATCCAGCCACACTTGGGCACAGACTCGTACATACACACACCTGTATGTACGCAGCGGTATCAAACGTTCTCGGACTTATTATGTTTAATAACAAATAACGTATTTACCTAAGTTTTAACATCATGTCCATTGAAATAGTCACCTTGCGCAGCAATACACCGGTCCCAGCGTTCCTGCCACTTTGGAAATTTGCCTGGAAGTCTTTTTCTGTAAGCACGTCGAGGACCTTTTGCGATTCGCACCTTTGAGGGACATTTTCGTTTTGGGGAAGAGACGGATGTCCGCAGGTGCTAAATTTGGTGAAAAGGGCGGGTGCAGAAGCGATACCATGTTGTTTTTGACGAGAAACTCACGAGTGAGGAGAGAGCTCTGTAACAAGGAGCATTGTCTTTGTGAAGAATCCAATTCTTCGCGCTCCACAGATCCGGTCGCCTTCGCCGAATGTCCTCCCTTAAACGCTTCACAACGCCGCAGCAGAACTCTCGATTGACGGTTTGACCTTGGGGAACAAATTCTCGGTGAACATACCATATTTCCGGAGTAACGCTGATGGAAGGATTTCCAGATCGCTCATCGTCTTTCTGGAATGTTCTTCCGCTTTTGAAGCCCTCGTGCCCCTAGATACATTTTTTTTTTAAACAAAAATCATCAAAAATAAATATAAAATATGTGTAAAGAGAAGCGGCCTATTGATAAAATAAAATTAAAATTAAAATTAAGAATAACATTCATAGTTTACTGTCCTTTCTTCTTGCATGAGCACGTGGTCCTTTCGTTCTGGAGGCATGGCAAGTTCAACAGCTGAACTTGCCATGCCTTTACACATATTTTATACTTATTTAAGATAAGGTTTTTTAAAAAAAAACGAAACATGTAAATTAAAACACACCCAATTTTAAGAAAGTAGCATTTTAAATCTTGTTTATATATATATTATAATATTAGGGACAAAATCCAAAATTACAGGTAAAAACTCAATTAAAATCAATTTATAAAAAATCAAAACTAAATTGAGCTTTATAGGTAAAATATATATAAAATATATAGTTTTAGGGAAAATATCCAAGTTTCAAGAACTCATCGATGAAAATCCACTATCACATATAGAAAAATTAACAATTAAAAGCACAATAAATGAGTATAATATAAAACAAAGTAAATATCATAAGATAAAGATAATAAAATAACTACACGTGTTTCATAACTAATTTTCAAATAGAAAGGAAATCT
>NC_068982.1:113172248-113182208 GCF_001194135.2 Octopus bimaculoides
CAATAAGTACCAAATGAATTTATATGAAATACTTATTTATAAAGATAGAAAAATTATTAAAAGTATCAAAATATCAAAATATCAAAATAATAAACATTCAATAATCATCCCTTCATCTATTACACCGGTTAAATATGTACTAATTTTATCTTCATTATTATTTTAAACTTAAACTTCGTTCAAATTGTATTTAAAACAATGATAATTTATGTAAGCTGTTTTTTGTATTATAATGGATGAAGGGATGATTATTGAATGTTTATTATTTTGATATTTTGATATTTTTAATAATTTTTCTATCTTTATGTGTGTATGTATGTATGTATGTATGTTATATGTATGCATGTATCAAAGTATGTACGCTTGTATGTATGAATGCATTCATAAACGCAAGGAAGGAGAAATATAGGGTGAGAAACAGAGCAATCAGCTGAGAATATATCTTCTGCTACGCTGTTTTAATTTTGTATACGTAATATACATGTATAAAGCAAGACACAAATAATAAGGAACGTCGAGTGCGATGCTTTAATCATGTTTTCGAATATAGTTTATCAACACACGTCCATTCAGTATTCAATTTGTAACTGGTTTGAATGGCTTTTGAAGTCACGCAAATCAGTTAAAACTGGAAAGTGAATACTGTTGTCTTTGAATTAACACAGTTTTATTACGTGTAATCAAATAACATATAATGCAATCACACATGCATTATAGGATATGAAAGCATGTGTTATCTGAGGTTGTTTGTGCTTGTATGAATGATAATCAAAAAAATTTTACAGATATAGTTATGAGGGTATAACTTCTTGATTGTTTAATTGTCAATAATCTCCATCATTAAGTTCATTTCATATCCTATTCTGTTCGTCAATAAATTATTGGTACAAGAAATATATAGTATTACTTAAAAATCAACCCTCATTGAAAAAAATTACTAAAACAAAATATCTCGATAGTTGAAGATATACAAGTATCAATGTTATTTTCAAAGAGATTTTTATTGTTGTTAACTCCAATGCAGTTTGATTGCATATTTCATTTTCATCTCGAACATTGCGTAAATTTATTATCTTGCTTGGTCTCTCTTTTTCAAATCGAGAGGATATAATTTGAAGAAAAGCTGACTGTCGTTTTCAGTATTCTAAGTTGAGTAACATTATCCCTTTAAAAATTTTGAATATCTCACCATGTATAAATGCCAGAACAACTCTTTTGTAGTAGATAAACTGTTTTGCATTTTTTTAAAAATTCACAGTTATTTCTTTTGAAAATGAAGATCAATAATCAATTTGTGAAAATTCAGGTTTATGTAACGGAATATTTGCTGAAATTTAGATATAATTTAAAATCATTTATCAGATTACAATGTAAACTTATAAAGATTTGGGAATTTGTAAAATATATTTACATAATAATTGTCTGAAGTTGCAAAATATTCATATATATTAAAATTAAGGTTGTTTTATTGAGCTTTATTTCAGTGGGTGGTGTACCTAAAACGTTAGTATCATTAAACGTGCTTCTCCCTTTTTGTAACAATAGCTAGATGGATTTAAAGGGTTTAGACTCAGAACATTATTGTAAGAAAATTCACATGGATAATAATCTGACGGGCTTCACAGTGTACAAATGAATGAGGCAGTCGTTTGTTAGTGCTGAACATGCTATATATAACGACAAACTTTACCTCAAACCATACTGTACTGTTTATAAATAAGGTAATACAAATTGGAACTGATTTACAGAGCCAATATTCTGATGTTCAAGAATGAATTATGCTTAACCGACAATAGATAAAAACAACCGATACTGTATCTTTGAATTCTTTCTTTCAGACAAGTTACTCCAGTATTTCTAGGAATGGCTTATTCTAAACTATCTCACAAAATTACTAGTTGCAAGTGAAATTCTCAAGCTGTCTTCTTCAATTGTCACATATTAATTGCACTAACATCAATAGAAATTGACAACCAAAGTAATACTGTAAATACTCGCAAGGGAATTATTTCTATTTAACAAGTTTCAAATGGAATTAGACTATTGCACTAAGCGGTTTGCTTGACACTTTACACCATTTCATATTCCGTAGCTTGTTCTCAATTAAATGTTTCAAAGTGAGAGAAATAACATTTCTTAAGTCCTTCTAAATTCCAGTGAGTATTTCAAAGGAAATTAAATACAATAGAGCTTTCTTATGGGAAGCGTAGTCCCCAGACTACAACAGTCTATCATTAGTTAATTATATCCCTTCCGTTTTTAGAGTAAATATAAACATAGTCTAATGACGATATATATTCTTGAGAGAATGACAATCTATTTCAGAATTTCTCTAATTTCCGCCACATCCATTTAATGATAAGTTCGTCAGAATGGAGATGAAATCGTTATAATGATGTGTGCCAGTAATCATTGGAGAAAATAAATTAAAGTATTATAGATAACAATAAAATGTTCTATTTCCTTCGTAGTCCTTTCTATAAAGGTTTGATAGTGATGAATGTTAAAATGTATCACGTATTCCCATCACACATCAACTCAATGTTAGTTAGAGATGTGATGAAAGTATAAATGCTAATGATTAAGCATATTCAAATTTCTGTGATTATGTTAAAGGTGGTATTTCCTTTGATTGTCCAGTGGGGAAAATGGGAATATTTCATATCCCATTCGATAGTTTATAACATCGGTGCCTGGAGAAGGGAGGCTGGTATGCATGGGTGAGTGTTGGTCTTCCATAAAGAACCTTGCCCGGTCTTGTGCCTCTGAGGAGGACTTTCTAGGTTCATTCAATGGTCATTCACAATCTAGTGATTCAATTCGTTAGGGTGTAGCGATTCAATTCGGATGACCTAAAACTATACGCTACACACGATAAACAGCTGGAAACACTACTACAGACAGTACATGGATTTACCAAAGAAATAGATATGAAATTTGGATTAGAAAAATGTGCCAAAGCAACCCTGAAAAGAGGAAGACTAGTTAAGAGTAGCAACATCACACTAAATAAAGCCAATGAAATAAGAGAATTAGACCACAGCCAGACATACAAATATTTAGGAATCAATGAACTAGATAGGATACAAGAATCACAAATGAAAGAGAAAATAAAGAATACTATAGACGAGGTAGATCAATACTGAAAACAGAGCTCAATGCTAAAAACAAGATAATAGGTAATAACACTTTATCCGTCCCAGTTGTTTATAAGTTACATGAACTACCGAAAATAGAGAGGGAAAACAAGAGAAATAATGACAGGACCTAGGATGCACCACCCAAAATCTGACATAGAAGGCTTTTGATCAAAATATTTGTGACTATCAACAAGCATTACACATCTCGAAGTACATTGACTAACGTAACTTCCTTTTCCTTGTATTGTTTTATCTGATGATTATATGGCGGATATGTCTACCAGTTCAAAAAACTGAATAGTAGTTTTCTCGCAAATGGGGTGAGGGATGATTGTGGCGTTAAAGCACATGCCATGGTGGTGTTTATAACAGCTGACATTTTACAATTGATACCTATAAACAATATCATCTTTTCTATGCTGTGAAAAATGAGAATATACAGCAAACAAGTTTAGAGTTGAATAACAATCTCACAAAAATCTGCAAATTTATTTAAAATTTGCAGCATAGTATCCTGCGTTTTGATACATGAATAGTTCTTCAACTCGTTATCACGCAACCAAAACAATTCAATTCAAAACTATAGTTTTAAAACGTATATATGAGTTTAAAATAGTTCGGCGAAAATTTCTAGAGACAAAAGATGAAATCAGGTGATGTTAATATCAAATTCTGAATTGTTTCTCAGCTTAAAAAGACAACAAATAAGCATAGAATATTATTTTCAGTTAATATTTGATAATTTTTTAATAGCTCCGCTTAAGGATATACACGTACCACCATTGGCGCACAAACATATATGTAAATACGTATTAAAATGAGACAATAATTTCGAAATTTTACCAAATATAGCAATTCAAGCTGTGTTCATACAAACGCACGCCCACACCCTCATACATACGTACGTACATACATATTATAATCTGACACTCTGACACATATATATATGTAAATATGTATGTGTGTTTGTTTGTGTGTGCGTGCGCACGCGTGTGTGTACATATTTGCAAAAATACAAATTAACCTCTTCAATTCGATATTAGCTAAGTTGGTGATTGTTTTTTATAAGAACTTAACAGACTATGCTGTCGGTGGGAAAAGTGAAATGTTGCATCTTCTTTGGGAAAAGATAAACAAGTCATGAAATGGTCAGTCAGGAGACACACCCTATTTTCCTGCACACCGAAAGAATAGAAGAAATACATTTCTATTCTAACTTAGTTCATTATTACTAAGACGTGACATTTAAATATACGAGATGCTTTCAAAAAGTACCCGACCTTTGGGCATACAAAAGAAAAATTGTTCATTTCGCAAATTTTGTTTACTCATCTTCAAAATACACACCTTGACAATTCATACACTTCCCCAGTGGTCCTGCCACTACTGATAGCACTTCTGGAACGTCTTCTGTGGAATGTTATGGAGCTACACCGTCACTTTTCGGTAATTTTCTCTCACGACGCAAATTGTTTCCCTTTCAGCGTATTTTTCAGTGTGAGGAAGAGCCAGAAGTCACACAGTGCCATGTCCAATGAGTAAGGAGTCTGTCGAAGAAATAGTGTGTTGTTCTAGATCAGGAAATTTGGATTACAAGGTGCGTTCAAAAAGTACCCGACATTATTTTTTCGCCGACACTCTCTGCAGGCACAAATCCTCCGTTAAAATGGAATTTCCTGAACCTGTGCCTATTCCCACATTCTTTCGCCGAACCTCCTCAATCGGCTCCTCGTTTCGGCTTGTGAATGGCCAGCCTGAGCGTGCCTCTCTCGCTACTGAAGTGCCGCCATATTTGAAGCGGTTGTACGACTCTTTGAGCTGAGTTTTTCCCATGGCATCATCACCAACGGCCTGCTGAATCTTCTGGATCGTTTGAGTTTGAGTATCACCAAGCTTTTGGTAAAAATTTATGTATTCGGAAATCCGGCGTGAAAACAAAAATACAAGCGCTCACTAAATCTCTGCACTGTAGACATAACGGCCGGGAGCTAACGTGGTCTATTGGTGGAACATTTTTTCATGTTCGCAGTAATGGGTGAGGCAACCTCCCCTCAAAAGATTTTGCCCACATGGCATTAGGTTTGGCGGCAAAAAATAAAGTTAGATACTTTTTGAACGCACCTGGTATTTTAGTAGTTCTCACATTTTTCCCTGCATGAAAAGCTATAAGAATTCCTAGCTGTGTGTGTGTATGTATATATATGAGTACATGTGTGTTTGTGCTTGTGTGTGTGAGAGAGAGGGAGAGAGAGAGAGAAAGTGGGTGTGTATGAGCGTGCGTATGTGTGTGTATGTATTAGCACAATCCAAGATTTAAAGTTTTGTAAAGCCCCCTCCCCCCAAAAGAATAACTGAATTGAAGTTATAGTCAAAACGTGGTAAAAAGGAAGGACCGTAGCAATATTACATAATTTCATACACAATTCATTTTAAATACATTGGATAAAATTATTGCTACTGGTATAAATCTGTGTAGCGTATTTTTTTTTTTTTTTGCAGAATGCGATGTTTTTCAATTTATGATAAACGATTGAGTTGTTATCAATTTTTTATAACTAAAATTAACCGTTTTAAAGTAAAATAAATTTGGGCGTGTGTATTACAAAAGTGAAATATGTTTTTTGTAAGAGATATTCATTTAAGCAAGCTCTAAATACAATTGCGCTAAATTTGAAAAGTCAGTACCTGTTAGTAACAGAATGGACTTCTAGAAACTAAAAAACAGAAGCACACTTATACTAATTTTATGTCAACGCAAAATGATATATTTTAAAAACGATAAGTTTAGTGACAAAATGTAAAAAGAATACAGTCTTTTATAACAAAGTTGTAAAACTTTCATTTTTGAAGACGATAAATACAAAATTTGTATTCTGATAAATTTTCGTTTTAAATAAAACTTAGTATATAAATTAAAATATGCAGTCTAGTTTCCTATCATTAAAATTAGTTTAGCTTAACCTTTTTAAAACGATACGAAATTATTTTTGGTGAAATGCAAGTAAACAAACTAAGACCAATATGTTTTTAGAACAAACTGAGTTTTCCTCTCATATTAATTTTATTGTGATTTTGTGAAGATGAAGTCCGAAATGCGGTTGTATTATAATTTTGATTGACAGTAGTAATAGACCTTAGATTAATTTAATAAATTGAAATCATTAAAATCGTACTGACTGTATTGTTGAATGATGGAAGGTCTGTTCTGGTTCAATAATATATAATCTGTAACATTAGAAAAATGACCAGCTGTAATTAAACAAAAGTTATGTAAATATAAATTAGATCTTTTAGCAACTGATCTAAGAAACCGATAAAACAAATAATGGTTCAAATAAGTTTATACATTACAAAATATGATTACAGGAAAATGCATGTAAAATAGAATAAATGTGTAATATAATATCCTATACTAAAAGCAGCTTACCATATTAAATATCAATTAGCTAGTTCCCTGTTAATTCTAATGCCCTTGATCATAAAAAATATTGTACAAATTATTAATAGAAAAACAATATAAGATAGGCGCCTCATTATGCAGCATAAATTTAAATCAATACCATGTTCGTATGTCTATAAAGTATAAAGTATACTTGTTACTAAAAGCAATATGCAATAGATGAAGCAACCATATTATTAAATTCAAGAAAGTACATTCTTGGCTGAGAATATCAATATTTGTGTGAATTCCGGACAATCTCATAGTAGGGTAATACGGAAAAACTCCTGCGGAGTTAATGTACATACTGAAGAACCATGTACTGATAGATGAGTGGAACTTAGAGGAACCAATTTAAGCATTTTGGTTTTAAAAAGAAAACAAAATATTTTAAAGGCAACCTTGAAGAAACTGAGAGTAAAAAATTAATTTTAAAAATGTATTAAAACAATTTTATTCGGTAGATTTAGAAAGAATTTAGATATTAGGTGGTCTTGTAATAGGGTACTTGATGTTGCGATATATGAAATGAGAAATACATCATATACTAACCTTCAAATCGCAATATTCTTTAGACGAAGAAGTTACGGTTATTTATAAATGAATGTTAAAAAGAAATGCGCGGCAGAAGGAGTTACTTACAGAAAGTAAAATACAATATATCTCATGCGTTCTAGGTACATCTGTTAAACGTAGAAAGATACAAATTACTGTTTAACAGTTGAAAAAGGTCTCTTCAATCCTCAATTGAAACATTCCCCTCAAAACAACAAATATCATACGCTATTTTATTTAAATACCTTACTCGACTACCAAAGATTTTGGTCAAACCTTTGAGAATTCCGATCTCTGGAAATGAAAAAGGCAACCTAATATCAAAAATAAAATCATTGTAATTACAACATTAATCGTCCACTTATAAAAAATTGATTAACTGTCTATTCAGCCTCTGTGAACTCGAATGAAATCTCTATTGCATATGTAACATTAAGTCTTAATTCGTGCAAAGCAGATATTTTGGTACTTTGTTTCCTTATTCGCCTTTATATCCTTGAACAAGCCGCGTCAACTTTGAATTTCTAAATCATATGAAGTTCTTACTTCCGGCCTCCAATTACTATTAATATATATATATATATATATATATATTATTGAGCGAAAACACCTAAAGCTCCACGAGGCTCCGTCCGGGGATGGTGGTGAACCCTGCTGTACTCTTTCACCACAACTTTCTCTCACCCTTACTTCCTGTTTTTGTTGTGCCTGTAATTCAATGGGTCAGCCTTGTCACACTGTGTCACGCTGAATATCCCCGTGAACTACGTTAAGGGAACACGTGTCTGTGAAGTGCTCAGCCACTTGCACGTTAATTTCACGTGCAGGCTGTTCCGTTGATCGGATCAACTGAACCCTTCAACGTCGTAAGCGACGGAGTGCCAACACACAACGCACACACACACACACACACACACACACACACACACACACACACATACACACACACACACACACATATGTATGCATGTATGTATGTATGTATGTATATGCGTGCGAGTGTATGTGCAATATTGCGAAATGTAATTCTAATTAACACATTTTTAAAATATTGGTATAAGCTAAAGTTAATGTATTTATTGTTGATAGTAGAACAGAAAATATATATGCTTAAATGTCATTTATGTATGCCAGCCCATCGAAGTTTAAGTGGATCATTTCACTACGTGTTACTGCCTTTTATTATGTAATTTATAATTATCATTTAGCTTACCATTGTTTCACAAATCATCTCATTTTAAAGGATGGTGAAAATATATGAAAATAATTTGGTTTACGTATCAGTCTAAAGACTGATGTATTCTTGGTTTATCATTTAGACTAACAGATTCAATGAGGTAATATTTATCTGCACTTAAATGTAGATGTTCTATTAGAACAAACTATACTGCCTCAGATACCATGAGAGACACTCTCATATTGGCTTTTGGTACAAAATGCATCTTGGTTATATCGCCAGTGGGGAGGTAAATTGCTGCCATCTCCAATGCCGAGACCACCGGATCACGTGATTTTGACCTTCGTTATTCTTGAAAATGATGGACATTCGAGCGCTAGAAGTAGCAGCGACTCATCTGACCGCCAGAGATATATAGAAAAACAGTGCCAGATCAGGCGCAGGTGTCGCGATTAGCCAGTGAGCTTGTTAAAAATGATATATTAGCATGAGAAGCAGTATTAATACCTAGAGGTAATATTTATACACACTAAAACGTACGTGTTCTGTTAGAACAAACTATACCATGGTATATAACATGAGAGTCAATGTAATTTTTTTAATCTATGCAATATGTAAAACAATAATAAATAATAATGACAAATGACCGGAATTGATTAGTGTAATTGAAAGATATTTTCTCTCCATTTTGTATAAATCTACGAAATGGTAGAAGTGCTAATAAAATCCTTTCTTTTTTCTTTCTTTTTTGAGAGGGGGCGCAAAAGTGATGAAATGTACAGTTAGTGTTCGCGTGGTTTAAACTTGTTTATAGTAGAACAAAATCAAATACTCTCAGTCATTTAGTGCCTTAGCGTATCGTTTCTGCAATTCAACAGTCTTTAAATTTGAATGAGAATATTAAATTAATTCTAATACAAATGAGACTTGTATGTTCAATAATTAAATTGCCCAGAATTTTTTAATGAGAAAACTTCTAATATTTGAGAAAATTCTATATCCCAGATGTATCAACGTTACTGAATTTCAGATTGCTTCTATTAAATAACAGGTTAGTCTCTGGAAATGTTTTAGAGAATGTAGAACGATAAAAGTTCTACAGAATAAAGTGGGTGAATGAACCACTAACAATACATATATGAATATGAAAAAGAGATAAGAAAAAATGTATCTTTAAGGTGTGTATACTTTTCAGATATTAATATCTCCAAAATATACTCTGTATAGATAAATGCATGCATATATGTGCGTGCGCCTATGTATGTTTCTGCGTATACACATTATTTCCAAGTAAGTATGTAAATATGTATACATCAATGTATAAATGTTTATATATATATATATATATATATATATAAAACTGTCTGACTGGTAAGCCGGAACCTTACTGCTTCGTCATATATATATATATATATATATATATATTAAAAAGTAACGTCGACCACTAACGTGGACAATTAATGCGCTAGAAATAGATCACATTTTGTGTCTATTAAGACCTAAAAAGTTCTCAACATGAAATATAGCAGCATACCAAAAACGTGAGCGGGCAAGACATTTAAAATCACATTAAAAAATCATTATTAAACAGGAACCAGGTTTCTGATTTAACAAATTCTTACCATTTGTCTATTCCTCATCAGCCTGAT
>NC_068982.1:113183622-113206447 GCF_001194135.2 Octopus bimaculoides
TATATACATATATATATATATATATGCATATATACACACATATATATATACACACATATATACATATATACATACACACACACATATACACTCCCACACATACACTCTCTCTCTCTCTCTCTCTCTCTATATATATATATATATGATCTTGCATAAAACAAACATGAATATATGTGTGTTTATGTGTCCTTATATATAGTCGCACACACATGCGCACCCACACACAGGTTTGGCCAAAGGTCACCTGACAGTGAATCAAAACCATTTAATTCCAAGATTTATTTATGTTTAACAACTGAATGAATTTCATAAAAGCATCTAAATATCAAACATCATGGAAATTGCTCAAACTGATGTCCTACTTGAGCCAATACATAATATGGAATTTTGAATCACTCTCGAGTACCTGTATATAGATAGATATATGCATATATGTGCGTGTTTATGTAAAGATATATATACTTATATCCATGACAGACAGACAGACAGACAGACAGACAGACAGATAGATAGATAGATAGATAGATAGATAGATAGATAGATAGATAGATAGATAGATAGGTATGCACATATTGTTGTATAAATTATAATGTGCACATTATCTAAATCCTCGTGTTTCTTGTTGGTAGGAACTTCGGTTGTATGCTATCTTCTTTCATTTTCCTGTTAATAGTAGAATATCATTTTTCTTTTCTGTTATGACGACTGTATGCCACATAAGTGTGAAATCCAGCAGAGGATCATTTGCCTCAGTAGCACACATCTTATTTCTCTTCGCTACTGGGCTTCATCACGATTAAACAGCGAGATTTAAAATTTGCGTCTAGCACGAGATAGGATGTTCCAACAGCCATATTGGGTTCTGACTAAAGGTTACCTTACCCATCTACGTTATAAGAATGGCATAGACTCTTTCTACGAACAATAACTTTAATAAAAACTTAACTGAGGTTTATTATCCATCATTACAGACTCCGTTTCGAATTTGTCATCACTAACTTGACACACGTGTCTGAATGTGAATTTCCGTAGGAATGTTTTTATAATAATAATAATGACATTATTGTGTATAGTGTTCAGGTGCACTACAAAAAAATGCTATTTTATACCCATTATTTCTTGGGTGTATATTAGGCATACATTTTCATGTACATGCCACATTCTACAATGAAGAAAGAGAAATTTATGAACTGTATATCAATTAATTGTTGTAGTTAGAGGCAAGGAACTTGAAGAATATGGAACGTGGCATCGATTTTCTATAAACCAAACAAACGTAATTATGGACGACCGGAAAAATAATTATGTGTGTATGTGTTTGTAGATATGTACATATGCCCCAATATATATATATATATATATATATATATATTAGATATATGTACACACAGGCATAGGTGTATCTACATATGTGAGTGAGTGTGTGTGTGTGTGTGTGTGTGTGTGTGTGTTTGTGTGTGTATGTGTGTGTGTGTGTGTAATGCGCATATATAATAACATATTTATAGAAAGATCTCACTTTTTTCTATGTAATGCTATTATCCTAAAGATGGTTTACTTCCAGTAAGAATGGCTCATTTCGTAATAAGAAAGTGGAAATTAATGAGTAACTTATTAGCTTCATCAGTAAAACATTGGTTCATTAATCAAAGGATGTACGCTTAGATGCCACATACATTTCCCCCTATTGCTTCCTTTCAATGTTCTCATTTCCTACGAACTTACGAAATATGTGTGAACGAACGCACAATTACACACACGTACGCTTCATATCTGCTGTGTATCTACATATATATATATATACATACATATATATGTGTGTGTGTGTGTGTGTGTGTGTGTGTGTGTGTAAACATATGTGAGTGTATGTGTGCTTGTGCGTATTTGTATGCCTGTGTGCCTATATTTTGCTGTGTATGTATTTAGCAAAAGATGTGTACGCAGATTTCTCGTCATATTTTCTGGCTCTCATGAATCATTTACAAATACATCTTGCTTAATGTAGTCTTGTATGCGTTGTACACATTTGTATTTCAGTGTTATTTGAATATCATAAACAGTACATTTTCGTTGTTTCTGGCTGTTACATGAGTTTATGGAGTGGCTGTAAGGAAAACCATCAGTTAAGTATGGAACTTTATGCGGTCGATAATCATGCAAGAAATAGCGGGTAAATCAACCTTAAATTGAAATATACCCCAACGAAACAGTAAAGATCTACAAGGCCATGTAGCCCAAAGGATATAAAAGGATATAAAACAAGGATATAAAGGTTATAAAACAAGAAGCATAATCATCGCAGTAGAAATGCCTTTGAATCGTAAGTCCATCTGGACTTATCTAGAGTTAAATAACATCATCAGCTCCAACAACAGCAATGATATTTTCTAAATTCTCGGAGAGTGCCAGGTAGTAACGTATGATAGATAGGGGGATAGTTTGGCACGGTACCGCTTCAGTGACAGATATTCTCAGAGGTTGCCAATTTCTTTGTGATTCACATACAACATCTGAAGACTAGACTCTCTTCAGAGGAAGCTGAGTAAATAGAATTATGTGTATCGGTGTGTGCATGTCTATATCTAAGTGTGTGTGTGTATATATATATATATATATATATATATATATATATATATATAGAGAGAGAGAGAGAGAGAGAGAGAGAGAGAGAGAGAGAGGAGGGGAGGGGAGGGTACATTAAATTAAATACAATACTAACAGGCAGTTGTTAATAGCATTAAAGCGTTTATAAAATAGCTAAATTGTAGTGGCAGAGAGACAAACAAAAAGAAAGACAGACAGACTGACAGAATGACAGACAGACAGACAGACAGACAGGCAGGCAGATAGATAGATTGATGATAGATAGATAGATAGATAGATAGATAGATAGATAGATACATGAATCGCTGGTGGCAGGAATTTGGCAACTCAAGAGGAGTCCGGCCTTTTGTTTAACCACAAAGTTTATAGATTGAAAAGCAAGTGAAAAATCGAAGTTACCAGGAACACATGAGCCACAAGTTATATCGGAAGCATCAATTTTACATACATAACGCAAACATATGTTTAACACAAGGCCAAACGCTTTGAAAGAATCGCTTAAATCAACCCCTGTGTTTAAGTGGTACATAATTCCTCAATTACGAATGAATAAAAAGCAAAGCCAATCATTGGTATTAACACTTGGATCATCTGTATGTATGTATATATATATTTTTTTGTGTGTGTGTGTGTGTGTGTGTGTGTGTGTGTGTGTGTGTGTGCGTGCGTGTGTGCGTGCGTGCGTGTGTGTATGTCTATACAACATAGCAGCGCGCAATAATTTTAGTTAACTCATTTTAAATCCTGTTTTCTGGCATTTTACAAAGTCTTCTACCCACAATGTAAACACCTGAATAATGCTATTACCAAATACTCATGCAAATCTTAATAGCTTCACAGAAGATAGGAAGGAAATGGACTATTTCTCTCATTTGAAGTTATATTAATTATTAAAAAAAACTACAATCAGCGAATTTTTTTTCCTGCGGTCTGAATTTTAAACTTTAACAATACTTGAGAAGTATTGCATGATTTCCTACCCAGCTAGAAGTAGTAGGAAAACTCCCTCAACGCATTCGACGGTCGAAAAAGAGGAAGTACACATTTGAAATAATAATTCTGTATAAAACAACCAACTTAAAAAAAAAAGACGTATAGTTGACAGCGAGAAGGTCACTGATTGTAGATCTACTAGAATTAATCAAAAGTTAAGTAACTTATATGATGGTTTGGACTTACTCATCAAAGGTTTTTTTTATAGGAGAATTATGATTCCTGAGAGGTCACACACAAATTTCGTTAACATCCACGGCTTTTTGTTTTGTGTTGTTTTGTTTTAAGTTGTACTGTTAAAAACCTTCCTTTGAGCGAGTTAAGAATATTTTTTCTTGACTTTTATTTTTTAAGGCTGTGAGCTAGCAGAATCGTTAGCACGTCGGGCGAAATGTTTTGCCTTTCACTATTTTAGGGTAAATAAATTAAAATACTAGTTGAGCGCTGGAGTCGGTGTAATCTACTTACCCCTTCCTCGAAATGCTGGCCTTGTGCCAAAACTTGAAACCAATATCTATTGCTAACTTACCAAATTTCGTCATATCTATATCCTTTTGAAAATTCATAACATTATCATAACGTTTGATTTAACCATCATAAAAATTCTCTCTGTCATAATTGTAATGTCTTGTTATAAGAATCAATTCCGAAATATAATAAAAACGTAACGAAATGCATAAGAAAAAGCACGTACAAATAAATTTTCTGAACTTGGGAGACAGGAACAGTGTATTAGAGAGAAAGTCGGAGATAGAAAGATGTCCTGAGAGGAGAGAAACAATGTGTGTTTATGTGTTGATTTTAACTAACAACGAAATAAATATTTAAGCTTTGTTTATGTTGTCCTGACTCATCGAAATATGACTACTCGGCAATCTTTCGAGCGTATTCTATCCTCTTGAATCATGCAAATTTTATGATAAATAAACTAAATATTGCTGTTAAATTTAAGTAGCCAAGTCAATTTAAATCCATAGCAACATGAACATTAATAATAATATATTATTACAGTAGAAATTTTATGAGATAGACATTCGAGAGTGATCCTAGGATTGAACTCTGTCAATCAAAACTATGTTTAATAACGTAGTCTGTTGAGTGAAGATCTTTGCCCTCAAGAGAGAAACGAAATTGAAAAGCACTCAATATATAAAAAAAATAATTCAGTGAACTGGAAAACATGGGAGTAAACTTAAGATTTTAATACTTGTCTCAAGTTTTCTGTTTGGAAGGGGTCTATGCACTCATATACAACTATCAGTGGACCATGATTTGTGGTTTAGTCTCTTTATCCCTTTTTTTATTCATCATTCCATACATGTATCAGTTTTTTTCTGTTTATCCATATTCACATCTCTCTATCAATCTACACTGTCATTCATTCGTTTATTTATGTATTTACGCCTGCCCGCCCACCTGAGACTATATGAATATGGTTGTGCTCATTAAATTTCTGTTAAATTCAGATCAACTAAATGATACTTTAATGTTCTTTTTTTTTAATAACCTACAGCCCAGAGGAAGACAAGCCTCTTGATGCTCATGAGTTTAACGTGGTTTATATTTGTTTTGAACGTTTACGTTTTGAGGACTGAAAGACATGCGAACTAGAATAGAATTCCAGACGTTTGCCATTCTGAAAAGAGAATATTGAGAACATTTATCAGTGCAACTTGTGTAAGCGTGGCACAATTGGTATGAAAATGAAATGAGAGATAAAAATCATTGATTAAGCTTTACTGGAAACAATTTGCTGCTCTCTAGAGAGACTGTAGTAGATGATAGAGGAAATAGATTTCTTCTCTTAGATGCAATTTTGATATTGTTGTGCAGGTGAGGTTTCATTTCAAAATCATTAGAGATAGTGAGTCATAGCATTATTTTGAAGATCGTATTCGAGTTTTTTTTAGTTTTTTTATGTGTGTGTGAAGCATGTAGTACAAAATTGTAGTGATATGTAGTGTTCTTTTGTCTTGTTATTTAAGAAACCTAGATTCATAACTTCCAAATTGAGTTGTTTTTATTTCTTTATTTGGTGTAAGACTGAAATGATATAACTGTATCACGGAAGTTTGGAGGACCTCGGACGGTAATATAATACGCAGAGGAATGTGTCTTGTTACAGGTTGCAAAGTATAGGGTATTATTTACTAAATGAATAATGGCAAGCAAAATCGAAATCTCACGGATACTATCGGAGATAGAACATGTTTCGTGGAAACCCCATAAACACACACTACTATGGAGTGTTTACAAGACAGTTGAAAGATTGCTGGAGCATTATAAACAATTTCATAGTAGCTAAGAATTTATCGTGCCAGTCATAGTTGAAGGCTTTACTCAGGTCAAGAAGAACAACATTACTTTCACTACTCATAGTGAAACTAGGAATCATTTATTTAAGCAGATTGCAGCTATAATGGAATGGAACCCACCCCATTAATCAGTTCTTTAGTTCAACGAGTCCTTCCGAACTACATACGTGATAATGCACCTACTTCTATTGTCCCTACACATATATGTACTGCATTTTTGACGGGTAACTCTATATTTTTTTATATTTTCCACAGTAATATAAACAAAGGTGTGTTTATTAACATCAGATATACACGTGTCTAATTGATCGACTCTATTATTAGAGTTTTTGTTTTCTTAATTTTTATTTTCTTAATGTTGTATAACACTATTGAAAAATGAAGTATAAAAATTAACAGTAGAAACCTTCCAACGTTTCAGTATATATATATGTATATCGGCTTGTAGATATTATTGATCGCATGTTTTATTAACGTTCCCTTTATTTACATAAAATACCCATATTTATTTAACTTCATTATGAAAAGAATTTTAATACTTTGTCTAATTTTCGTCAGCAATTAACTTCATTGACTTGGCAATGACTAAACGTTTAAACAACTCAATATGGAAAGATCAATGCAATTTCGTATTCATGGGACTAATTAAATATCACAATTGAATCACGCAATCACATTGCGTGGGATGCCTTTTTGCAAACCTACATTGCTTTTATAGTTGTTTAAATAGCAGTGGGACATAAATTGCTGCACACTGATAGTTTTCTACAATGAACTTTATCATATTCTTTATTGTTTATACATTTACACATACATTCATACATGCACGCACGCGCATACATGCACACACACACACACATGTATGCATACACTGAGTCGGTTTCTTATGTGCATATGTTATGCGTGTCAATGAGTATATGCGTGCGTATATATATATATATAGATGTAATGAGATAGATATACTAGCAAACTTAGACGTCAGCTATGTTGACAACAAATTAATCTCAAAACAGCAATATAGGCAATTATGTAGGCTGTTGATACGACACATGGTGGTTATATTATATTATTTATTATTGTATTTTATTTTATTTCATTTATCTGTTTATTTTGTTTTCCTTCTTTGTTTTGGTTTTTATTCATTGTTAAATGAGAACTCATTTCAAGTCGGAAAGTCTCTGACAAGAAGCTATCAGTTTTACAAAAATTCTAAACAGCTCGTAGTTATGTAGTTCATTCCTTTTACTTGTAACTAATAAGTATCACAATAAGGTTTACTCTAGTCTACGTTGTCACTGGTTAAGGTACTGGAATAAAAGTAAAATTAGAGTATTGTTAGTACCGAGTAATGTGCTCTATCAAAAGACAGAGCTGCTACAGCTAGATAATATACTCTAAAAGTATTGTTACTGTTCGCTAATGTAATGTATTCTATTCACGATAAAGATGTTGTCAAATGCAACTGCACTCTGATAAAGAATATAGTATTGTATGATTGGTTTATGTATTCTTACCAATGTTAATAGTATTGTTCTCGTTGGTTAATGTACTTTACCAGAGAAAATAATACTCATGTCACTGATTAAAATATTCTTAGGAAGATAACTCAGGCTGATAGTTTAATATTGCACGTTTACTGTAATAAACTGTAATGTTGGCATATATCATCATAATTTATTTCGTAGATACACAGAGAATTGATAGACTTCAGTGCATCAATAGTATTCATTTTATAAATGTTTGTGTAAAGAAAAGCGAAATAAAATACCTGAGATGTGATTACAAATCTTAGGGACAAAATACAACATAGTTATGTTATGTTATAAGGAATCTTGTCTAGTAATCACTTTGTCTCTAACTTCATCTCTGTCTGTCATTCCCCCTCTTTCCTTCTCCCCCAGTCTCTCTCTCTCTCTCTCTCTCTCTCTCTCTCTCTCTCCCTCTCTATCTATCTATCTATCTATCTATCTATCTATCTATCTATCTATCTATCTATCTATCTATCTATCTATCTATCCATCTAATTCTCTCTGTGTGATTAGTGCCTTAATAATGATGATAAGAATTTTCACCAAAATAAGTATCTGTAGAGAAACCTATACCTTTGAAAGACTTTACAACATACGTTCATTTGTGTACGATTAGGAAGTCAGACAGTGGAAAAAAGGCAGTTAACACACAGTAACAATTAAAAGGTCATGTAAACTGCATAAAACCACATAACCTAATATTTCAATAATTTTCGAACAAAGAAAAGTTTTATATCAGGTTGGTTTCTATCAACTTTCCAAACATTTTTTATGATGTATAGGAAAACGTGAAATATGTAGTGAATGAAGCGAGCGAAAAACACTTTGGTTAATCGAAGTTACACTCATAGTAACTATCTTTTAGACAAACAAAATATTTAGGTTAATGTTCCGTAGTGGGGAGTAATCCTGATCTTTACTATTTGGTATGGTGGCAACTCTGGGTGTGTTTCAGTCATATATAACCTTTGTTAGTATAGCATGACTAGGTGGGCGATGAAAATATTCCAACTATAGTAAACGTTCGATTGAGCACCGTAATATACAACTTACACAGGTGAATGTATAGTACATAATGGAACAAAGTTGGTAGATATGTATCTTTTGATACAAGATGAGTAACGGACACTCTATCCTCTATATACTCGCTCTCAACATATTACAGAACATCACAGAAGAGTCAGATACTAGTTTTGTTGCGGTGGTTAGGCCTGATCGAGTAAACCTATAATCAAATGCGTTCCACTATTGAACCTCCGCTTCTGTATTAGAATTACCTACGACCAAATCAACCAAATGTGTCATTCATTTTAAAATCAGTATGGTCTGACTTGAGGGCTGTTTGTCTTACATTTCTATAAAATCGTGAGTCTATGAAATGAATCTCTCCTTTGCTTAACAATCAGATATTTATGATACTGACACAACACTAATATCTTTCACCAAACGTAAACCATTCATGTTATACCAATTCGTGTCATCTTTTGTAAAAGGAAAACATTGAAGTTAATCATAACAGTCTCAGCTGAATCTCTCTGTAGATACGATCATTAATCAAGAGGCTCTCTATAAAAAAGGCCAGAGGGGAAAGACAAAACTGGAAATAAAAATAATTATTATTACTATAGTTATCATCATTTTGATAACACATCTATTCATTCTTAATACGTTCCGGTAGATTTCAACGCGAATGGTTTGATAGTTGCTGTTTTTCGTCAACAAGGAATACCACTTCTCTGTACAATTCACCGGTGTAAAGGAATTTCAAGATACTGCGTTATTTCGAACTCGTTACGTATCTGCATGACAGACATTAGCACATATCAGCATATTATTTATTTGCCGATTCCTATAGGCAAGAGCTCGTGCTCTTCTTACATCATTGGTTCGGTGGTGTAGACGACGAGGTCGAAACTCTGCGATGTCTCTAAGTTCCCTCACACAGGTGAATCTCGAAGGCTACACAGACTTCTCGAAGGCTACACAGACTTCTCGATGGCTACACAGATTTCTCGAAGGCTACACAGACTTCTCGAAGGCCCTGAAACATGTTCAAGATGTTGCCCTTCCTCCTTTGTACCATAAAAATAACTGAAAGACGGTAAATGTTGCCGTAAAGCCAATAACGCATACTTTTCAGAAAACAAAAAGAAAACAATGTCATTAAATAAAGAAATTAAAACTAATTAGGTTAATTAGCTAAAAACAATTACATATTGACAGGATGTTACTTAAAACTTGGCGACGGCATGGATTGATGATTCTATAACGTTGTCTCTATTCTATGATATCGTATATGTAAATATTTATATATTTTAAAGAGATTGCAGTAAAATCGGGTCGATCGTTCTTTCATATCATCTAGTAGAATACTAGACCAGTAAATGTCATACAAAGCGGTTGTGCAATAATTTCAATCAAATTCTTCAGTCATAAATTTATATTATCGACTTGAGGAAGACGAATACTACAGTCAGCAATAGCAAACTTCAAAGTCGAAATTTTGAGTAAACTCTTATGAAGTATCCTTTGGATTAATTAATTTGATTTTCTACTTATAATCTATCATATCAAGTTTTCTCAATTTTAAAATAAAATTATCCTATCTCTGATAGGATAATTCATCAGAGATGAAGTCTACATGATCAATGTTTTGATGAGTTTAATGTCGGAATATATAAATAACCGAAATTATTTTATCTTATTTCACACGTATGATGTCTGTGCAAAATTATCTTATCAATATCCGGGAATCTGACACCGATAATTATTCAGATTGGCATGAAAGGTGTATTATGAGAAGTCTTAGTTATGCTACGTCCACCTGTGTACGATTAATAAGTCTGATAGTGAGAAAATGACGACTGATAAATGTTAAAAATTAAAAGGTACTTGGATTTTAATGAATACGATAGTCATAACAAGTGTACTGTTTCATCAATATATTTTTTAAGCAAAGATATTTAATGTTCTACTGATTATATCCGAGCAGTTAATCACCAGGTGAACAGTAGATGGTATATCATCATTTACATTTCTAATAGTGGCAATCGTATCTTTGTAATGATATGAATACAGTAATTTAAAGGGCTAATCTGGAAGCATTATTATATTTTCCAGCCATTCGTGTAGAAAAAATTTCAAGTATAATAAATATAAAATAACTAAAAGTCTCAAATAATATATGCACTAATAATTTCAAAGAAATAGTTATTTTGCTTGCGTTGTTTCACTGAGCAAATTCTAATAACGTGTGATATATTATAAACAGGGTAATAAATTATCGCAACTGAAATTTCATATCTAATGAACAACCTGCTTACCAGTGGCAGTCAACTTGTTGATACTAGGTTATATTTTTGTATTATTTTTAAGTACTGAATTATTTCAAATCACTATTCATTTCTATATCGCGGCAAAATATGTCACCAGACTTTAAAGATTTAACATTTGTGAATGTGAAATCTGTATTGTTTTTTGCCGAAAATTATTTTTTTCGTTTCAATTTATAATCCGGTTATGCGTAAATGAGAAAAAAAATTTCTTGGACAAAATGTAATCTTAAAACATAAAAAGCAAAATGTAAAATGATACTAACAAAAAATAGAAAAAGAAAAATATTTACAAACTTCTGGTTGGATGAAAAGATATAATTTAAACGAGATATACAATAATATAAAATAACGAAAATATTTTGAATGAATCATAAAAAGAAACAGCTATAAATGGAGAAAAAACAATGAAGCAAAGTAATTGTCTGTGAATGTGCTTATTGTTTTACCTGAGCATTTAATCTTTGTGGACACCAGGTATTACAGAGGACTAAATTGTCTGACTCGGGATTTCCAACAAAGTCTATATAATCTGTCTTTGGTAGATTATTATAGTCTGCGACAGGAATCACATAAAATAGGGTATTAGACTTCATAATGTCTGTATAGGTTGGCTTTAATATATTACATAATGTTTTACGTAAATGAGATATTGGAAAGGAAAAAAATATGATAGATTCAGTATCTTTTAACAAAAATGTGATGTATCCCATTGTGGATTTCAACACAATACAGCAATATATTTCTATCAGAACGATTATATTTTTCCATGCATCTATTGAGCTCTAGAAAATTAGACTGTTTTTTTTTTGTTTTTTTGTTTTTTTGTATATTAAAATTACGAAATTTATATATCTTATTTGTGTTCATATAGGCAGTAGAATGGAGATGCTGAGACATTTTGTATTGCTTCAAAACATTTGTAGAACTAAGTTAATTTATGATACAGCTACCTGATTCTGTGAATTGTAGGTTTAAAATTATACTGTGCGGTGGATAGTTCTCGATTCTCATAACTAGTTCTATTGGATCCAGACATACACTTTTGTTTACAGAAACGACTTAATGCAGCTAATGACAGCTCAGTGTTTTTACATTTTGTAGTCTGCCTAAAGTCTTGAGATAACAACGTGTCTAGGCTTGTAACTCACAAGTATTTGTAATCAAATATATGTAAACATTTAAAATTTCAAAATTTAAGCATCTGAAGTTTCTCATGAAACAAGATGCGAAAATATATCGTTTAGTGATCAATTTTTTTCCGTAAGAATATCTATAAAAAACTTTAAAGCAATTGCGTGATTAAAGTTGCATTGTGAAATATTAAATGATATATTACGAAGGATGGCATATATTTAAGAGATGAGACCTACTTTTGAAATATTCATTTGAATTTAAGTAAATTTTCAGCTTGCATATCCAGCAACATTTTTCAATATTATCTTAGCTACTAATATATTGATTTCCTCCATAAACATACAGATTTGTTACATAAGAGTAAGGGTATACATTTGCGAGAAGCGACAGCGATAACATCAACCTTATATTTGATTGTTATTATATTTTATCAAACCGGAAAAATGAAAATAAAGTAGATCTCCGTTGGATTTAAACTCAGAACATAAAGTGGTAAAGTAATACTGCAAGTTATTTGGCCGACACTTTTATATTTCTTTAGATAATCAACAATGTACAATTTCCAAAAAGTAAAGAAAAATAAACGTTCTGCTACATTTTCATGTGAGCTAACTTTATAAACTTTGAAGAATAAATCCGCCAAGGATTATAAAGTTAAACTTTTTTATCAGTAAAATGTTTCTCTCTAAGATTATTAATCATTATAGTCATTATCATGTATATTCACATTTACTAACGAAAATCATAAAAACTTCAATACCTCTTAATAATTTTCTCTGTTTCACTTAACATAATGCGGCACATTATTTATCGATCGGTGCGATATTATTGAACGAGATAGCAGCAAAAAATAATCATAGTAATAATAAAAATAGTAGCAATAATTTTTTTTTTAATTTTGGCACAAGGGAGGGGGTACGTCGATTGCATTGGCTCCCGTACTTTACTGTTCCTTTAACCTGTTGGCAACGGGGGGATCAAAGTCAAAGCTGACATCGGGGCATCTGAACTCATAAGAAGTTTCAAATTTTGGCACAAGAGTAGCAATTTTAGGAGTAGAGGTTAGTCGATTACATCGACTGCAATACTTCATTTGTACTTTAATTTGGCGACCCGGTAAGGAGGAAAGATAATGATAACCTTGGTAGAACTGGAATTCAGGCTATAAAGAGCTAGTAAAAATGTACGTACGCATTTTGCCTGTCAGGCTACTGTTCAGCCCGTACGCCATAATAGTAAAAAAAAAAAAAAAAAACCATAATAATAATAATATCGTGAAGTATACTTGTTTCCACTTTTTTATACCTCGCTCAGAGATTTATTATAATAATAATACTTTCTACTCGATTTTGGAGAGGAGATTGTCACTTACATTGAATCCAGTGCTCAACTGATACCAATTTTATCGATCCCGAAAGGATGAAAGGCAAAGTCGGCCTTAGCGGAATAATAATATCAATGAAATAATAATATTAATGGTTAGCAAGTTCGAGGAAGGGATTAAGTCGATTACATCAACCCCAGTGCCCAAACTGGTACTTATTTTATCGACCCCGAAATAATGATCGTCAACCTCGGCGAAATTTAAACTTAGAACGAAAAGACATACGAAATGCCGCTAAGCATTTTGCCTGGCGTGCTAACGATTCGGCCAGATATCCACTCTCTGAATGATAATTATTATAATAACAAGAGCACTCGGAGAGCGCAAATCTCCGCCAAGACAACACCAAAGTCCTCTCAACGATTAGCTAGGGATGATTGTTAAAATGAGAATATCTGAAATAAACTCGATTGCTGTTAGAAACCAGAATAATAAAAACGATCCCGACCGCTCTCAAAAACAAAAACAAAAGAAAAAAACGGAACAATAATGCAGAATCCTTGTGCGGTACTGGATCGATCCCTAAATCTAATCTGTTCGTGCCAGTCACGAGACCAATCATCCCCGAAAGTCTCATCCGAATCCATCCAGCAGTTCTTGAGATATCTTGTCCACGGACAAACAAACAAACACGACTGAAAACAATACATCCGTCTTAGCGAAGGCGAAGGAAATAATAATAAGAAGATCATGGAAAGTAAAGTGAGGAAATTGCTTTTGGTTCAAGGGTTTCATGAATTTATATCCTAAACTACAAAAAATCCTGTAAGGCTGTGTAAAGGATCACGAGGAACAATGGATGGAGTTGCTGATTGATGAAGCAATTCTGAGAAACTTTCAACGGTTGACAAGCCTACCAATGGCTTGGATTGACAATAAGAAGGTATGTGATATGGTTCCTCACTCGTGGATTCTAAAATGTCTAGAGATGGTCGGGCAGCTAAAATTATGATTTATTTATTCAAAAACAGTATGTGAGACTGGAAGACAGTTTTCATAGGAATTGGAAGAGAAATTGGACAGTCAACATCAAGTGGGTGCTTTTTGAAGGAGACACTGCGTCATGCCTGCTGTCTACTGTTTGCATGTTACTGCCCTCCATGGTATTGAGTAAGATAGAAGCTGGTTACATACTGCAAGAAAGCAAGCATGTTGTTTTTGTCATAAGCACTTCTGCGTCAGCTATCAATGAATAAGACTGTCTCAGGGTTCGAAAAATAAATATCATCACCAACCTTGAAAAAAATAAAGGAAAATGTTAATTACAAAAATAACTCACACACATCAATTGAAGCCACAGAAAATTACAAAAATAAACTTAATTATAAATTATACTGCGTTTATTTTATCAGCTTGACATAACTTATAGTAACATTATTTAAGGCGGCGAACTGGCAGAATCGTTAGTACCTCAGGCAAAATGCTTAGTGGCATTTCGTCCGTCTTTACGTTCTGAGATCAAATTCTGCCGAAATCAATAAAATAAGTACCAGTTGAGCGCTGGAGTCCATGTAATTAAATTAACCTCTCCCGTGAAACTGCTGGCCTTCGGCCAAAATTTGAAATAATTATTTACACTATTTCACAATATACACCAGGTTGTACTGCTTCTTTTATCATGTTTGCATCAGTGACCTTTCTGCTGTATAGCTTGCTTGCAGCATGTTAGCCTGGCAACGTTAGCTTCTACATTTTATATTACCGTATGTTATTTATCACCAAGATTTACTTTGTTCCATCTCTGCACGTGTCAGTTTGTACCCTTCGACATACCAGTTTGTACTGCTTGATCATCACTTGCTAATTTACATTCCTTGACTCACCACGTTTATTTGTATAATTTAACTTCCCAGTTGTGCCTGTATTCTTTCATTTACCGCGTATTAATTTGTACTGTTTGACTTCCAACATATTAGATTGAACCACTCCTAAAGCAAAAACACGTTCAAATTTCAAAGAACAAGTTTTTTATAACAATATAGTGGAAAATTGTCGTTTTTAGAAGGTTAAAAACATAAAACATACTCTTGTAGCTTGCACTGTGCGTTACTGAACCTGAAAGTTAAGAATGACCAATACTCTAGATGACTAATGGCTTAGATTTGAATTAGTCACTCGTGATACAACCTATTATGTTTCATCTAGTTTAGGTTGATTTGACAAGACAATGCAAAACATCCAATCGTACGTTCAGAATGAAAAGGTGTGTGTGACTGAATTCGCTATGTGTGTGTGTTTGTGTGTGTCTGTCTGTGTGTGTGGAGGGGGGGCGTATGTGTGTGTGGGGAGGGGGGTGAGAGCTTAAAAAGCAGAAAGAATGTATATCTGCCTATTGTGAAGTTTTGATGCAGACATGGAGGACAGATATTCTTCTGAGAAATAAATAATTGATAATTAATAATTAATAAATAATAAATAATAATCCAAAATAATCTAACTGTAAAATAGGTGACTATGTATGTGTGTGTATAAGTGCGCGTGCACCCAGGTGCTTATATACTTACAAACACAGACACACACAGAGAAACACACATACACAAACACGCCTATAAGACGTATTTGTATATGAGAGAGTGCGTGCGTATGTGTATTGGTAAATGTATATACACGTGTGTGTATTATTGTTTTTATTATTATTATTATTATTATTATTATTGTTGTTGTTGTTGTTGTTGTTGTTGTTGTTGTTGTTGTTGTTATTATTGTTATTATTGTTATTATTATTATTATTATTATTATTATTATTATTATTATTATTGATGTTGTTTCTTTTAATCTGCATGTTTGTTACAATCGCTTGCCGAGACACACCCAGCGTCATAGTGCGAGTTAGGGATAAAAGACGTTACAGTATGACTGAAAGCTTGGGGAGAAAAAGTAAGGGCAGTAACGAAATATCTTATAATTATGTCTGGTCGGTTATCCTAAATCGCTATATCGGTGTTGACTGGAAAATTCCAAAGCATAGTGACGTTTTTATCTGTATCGACTGCCTTAGTGTAAATACTATCCTACCCGATTGTGACAATTTTTGTATTCGTTTGGTGTCAGTACAGGACATGCTGATACGAGTTGGTCCATTGTTTCATCAGACGTGCCGCAGAATCTGCATTTAGGATCAGAACCAATTTGAAGAACGTTAGTTTTGATCTTGTGCCGCCAATATGAAACCTTCAGTCTCTCCTTTCAGTCTTGAACTTCTGAACCACTGATGAGTTGTTGGTCTACAGCAGCATTTCAACTTCAAAGAATATACTGTCGATGCAGAGGCTTCTGGCTTCATCGCTCCTCAGTTTGTTTCTGCAAGTTTTTTTTTTTTTTTGCTGTCTGCTTCATCCATTTTGTTTGTTTAATGGCATTGGTTTCAAGGTCAACAAATATTTCAGGATTAATGTGAAGTTCCCTTCTGTATTTGCAAGTTTCCTTGACAATAGAATGTCATTTTGTTGCTGCGTTCCTGTTTGCGCAACCCGCAGCATCCAGTCCTCTCTACTGGATACGTACTTGTTCATTGCTATTGTGGAGGTTTTATACCACAATCCTACCAACACCATCCCTCCTACCCCATTACTTCTATGTAGGAACAGATGATCAACGTCTGCTTTTAGGTAGTGCATGTTTTTAGATGTTAGTAGTTTTCTTGTCTTCCTGTCCAATTAATGATGTTAAAACTATATTGCACTACTGGAAGTTCCAGAGCATTAATGTCTTCGATGCGATTTTTGGAGTTGATATCAGTTTTCAGTATGAGTCTTATTCTCCTGCAGTACTCCTTTCTCATTTTTACTTTATAATAGCATGTTGTACACCATCTCCTTCGTTTATCCCCAGGTATTTATAACTTTTTTGTGTATCAAGTTCCTTTATTGGAAGGCGGTGAGTTGGCAGAATTGTTAGCATGCTTGACGAAATGCTTAGCGGCATTTCGCCTGTCACTACGTTCTGAGTTCAAATTCCACCGACGTCGACTTTCATCTTTCATCTTGCCTTTCATATTTTCGGGTTCGATAAATTAAGTACCAGTTGATTATTGGAATTGATTTGATCAACATTCCTCCTCCCCTCAAATTCCAGGCCTTGTACCTATAGTAGAAAGGATTCTCATTAGTTCGTTTTACCTCTCAGAACGTTCGGTCTTGTTTGCTCTGGTGGATATAGTGAGAGCGTGCAGCAGCCTACTGTCAGAGGCCTCACAAGTTCTCTTTCCGCACATTTTAAGCTTTGATACTTGGTTTGTAATTATCGTGAGAGACATTCAACATCCATGTACCAATATCAAAATCCTAGCTGCTCTCAACAGAGCAGTTTCTTGGCCTTAATTTGTTCTCATGTCAATTCCGATTTCTTTGACATATTTCTCGAACTTGGTTGTTAGTGCTCTGAGTGCCGCTACAACTACTGAAATGACAGACACTTTCCTCATAGTCCACATTCTTGCAATTTCGTCTTTTAGTTGTCTGTACTCTTCATTCCTTTCTAGTTCTTTGTCACTTATACAGGCATCTCTAGGTATTGCAATATCTATGATCCTGGTTTCTTCTGTCCTTTTTCTATCACAACAATATCTGGTCTCCGAGCCTCGATTAACGAGTCAGATTGGATTGTAAAATCGCACAGTATCTTATGTTCCTTGTTCTCTGTGACTCCTGGTTCCTGTTTGCACCATTTCCGTTCTCCGTTCAGGCCGTACTTTTCACATAGCCTCCAGTGGACGAACTTAGCCACGTTATCGTGCCTCCATTTGTGGTGTTTTGGGGTCAGCTTACTACACTCACTCACAATATGTGTGATTGTAAAGTTTCTACTGCCACATATCCTACACAGGGGCGCTTTGCTAGTCTTATCTATTTGGAACATGGTGTAATTAGTTCTCAAAAATTGTTCCTGGGCGCTGCATATCAATGACTCAGCGCATTCTTTCAGATCACTTTTTCTTAGCCATTTCTAATTGTTGATCTGGTTTTTTCCTTCAATTTCTCTGAGGTATTGCCCATACAGCGGTTTCATTTTCCAGTTGTTTACGCTTTCTTCTTCAACTTGTCTCTTAAATATTTGTGGGTGAATCACATTTTCGGTAAGTATTATATTATTATTTCTAACATCGGCAAGCAAAGATTCACTCTGCTGTTTGATGTAAAATCCCAAACTGTTCTTCTCGTTGACACAGATCTTTCATGCCATCAAAGTGACACTAGGGTATAAATATACGAAGCCCAATATAGTCATCGTGACTACCCGTCTGATAAGGGTATACCAGGCACATGCATCACAACCATATGTGCGCGACATGGTAATCTCATATCAAGAAATGCAGCGCATGACCTCCCAGGTCGGGCCCAGTAAGAATTTTCTTCAGATCGAATAGCCCATCCCGCTCAAAATGTCCCTGAATAAGGTTTGTTTTAAGGATGATGAACAAAACACCCATGTTTCCATAGTTGAATCATTCAAACCCCAAAGAATTCTTCTCAACACTTGGTTATGATACTCCCCAACAACTTCTCTTTGTGATCAGAGATGCACATACTGTCAGCCACTAAGGGACATGCTCAACTGGTGAAAGTCAAATAAATGTTATGCAAATCTGAGGTATTAAGCAGAATATTTTCAGTAGCCAATCTCTTATACCAAGACAAAACAATGCACATGATAACCATCCCTATCATTTAAGTTAAGATGAGAAGCCATGAGAGCCACTGCCCGGTACTGCATCAGGGCATTTATTATCATTATTATTATTATTATTATTATTATTATTATTATTATTATTATTATTATTGATATCATCATCGTCATCATCGTCATCATCATCATCATCATAATCATCATCATCATCGTCATCATCACTTAAAATTAATCACTAAATACTTAGGCATCAATGGAATATTGTATACCAGACAATTTTCAATTGATTTTTAACCTCATACAAAGGTTCAAAATTTTTGACGATTCTTTATGTACAGTTCATTTAGTTCTTTCTATTGCAAAAGTAGTTATACGTACGTAATATTCAAATTTTTTGCTCATGCATATTTTCCTACAGACTATATATATATATTAATATCGGCAATCTGTACTGATGATAAATAGATACTTTAATTTGGAAGTATTGATTTTGAAACTATAGTCTGCAGATAATCGAGGTATGTATAATTTTCACTGGTCTCGCCCGCCTGTTTTTGCTCCGCTGAATCCCTATTTGAGAATTTTTTAAGTGAGCTTCTTCTAGCATATTGACAGACCGGTTACTGGTCAATCTTATATACACAAGTACTATAATCTTTTTAAGATCTCGAAAAAATGTTGTCCTGAACCTTCTGATTCTTTTAATGTGCTAGTTTCCTGGTATTAAATTGATATTAATTAATATCGAATTTTTACCATATTATATTAATTATATAAATATATATATATGTATGTATGTATGTATGTATGTATGCATGTATAACGTGAAGTATATTTGCCACTTAAATGCGGCTAAACCCTAAGGGTGAATGTTACTGTTGCTTTTAGCCCCAGGAGAACATCTCCTCCAGCTGCCTATTGACACACTTTCTGTGCCCTGTCGGTATTTGCAAAGGGAAGTCATCCTTCCCATCGTCGATCTGACGTGATACGCACGGACCGGGTTTCTGGGTATATATATAAAACAAAGGAAGTTGGAGGTCACAGAAGGCACACGGGGGATTTTTTATATAGGCAGAATCAGACCCCATCTCCTTACACACATACGACTAATTCCTCGGTTACTGATAGTTTTGAGGAAGTGCTGTCGAGTCTTGACCATTTCGAAGACAACATATGATGAACAAGAAGTTATAAATTACGCATAAATGTGTGTGCATGCCTGTGTGTGTAAGTGTGTGTATGTGTCTGTGTGTGTGTCCGCGTGTCTGTGTTTGTGTGCGTGTGTGTGTTTACAGAGTGTTCAGAATATTTTGATCGATTTTATTATAGACAACCAACCGGTAGGAAAGTACAGTACAGATAGTAATTGTTTCTTATCTTTTTTAATTATTTTGGGAAAGACTTAACGTGTTTAGTGAAGTAAAATGCAGATTGGCTTCAAATTTTATAAAAAAATAGTTCTGTTATTGCATACAATAGTAATTGATATACATTGTTCTAAAGTTTACTACATAAGCGTATCAAAAGCATTACTATGATTCTCTTTAAATAATTTTCTCGAGAGAGCCTTCGGAGTTTTCTTACTCTCTGCCCTTCTCTCTTTCTCTTTCCCCGCTTACAAACAAACACTCTCTCTCCCTCTCTCTCTCTCTCTCTCTTCCACTCTCTCCCTCTCTCTTCCCCTCTCTTCCCCTCTCTCCTCCTCTCTTTTTCTCCCCTCCTCCTCTCTCTCTTTCTTTCTCTCTCTCTCTCCCTCCCTCCCCATCTTTCTCTAATACAATATTGTAATTGTTTCGTTAAAGTTGAAGATAAACTATTACCGTGGAGTAAAAAATTCTCCCTTCTGGTAAAAGGTGTGAAAAAACCATATCTGCCTTATCGGATTCCCAGACGGCTGTTTCTGGCTCTTTAGCCCTACTTAATGGGAAATACCGGTGACTATAGTGAATTTGGCATTAGAAATTAAGATACGTCACAAGCGTATTTTAACTAACCTAAAGTTCGTTTCTTCCTAATCACTGGTTGGCGCTTTTTTTTTATTTGATGTTGGCAGCTTTTTTTTTATATTTGATGCTGACTGTTTTTTTTTATAATTAAAACTACAGCTTTAATCTGCTCAGAGTTAACTCTCTTCGGTATATCCCATTGAGGAAGGCTAAAGAGACAGAAACGGCCGTCTGAGAAACCTATGGGTGGGGGAGCACTGGACAGATATAATATTTTTACACCTTTTGCCATACAAGAGAATTTTTTTCTCCACGGTAACCTCAGTGACTTTGCCTTAAGATGTTAAGATGGCTCAGACATATTTTAACTAACATAAAATTCATTTATATATGGGTGGGGGTGATTCTAGAACGATTGTGCTGCTGAGAATACGGATGTTGTTACGTAAGTAATACGTTAACGTTCGAAACCGTGGTACACAATTCTTTATTCTATATATTTCTCATCTTGTCTTGTTCTGGTGTTTTGCGAAGTTTTTCCTGGAGAACATTATTTTTCTTTGTGGTTGGGTCGTTGGTAACCTCTTTCTAGCATATTGGATATCCACTTACTTGCCATCCCTTATACACGTGTAATACATTTTTTCTGAATTTTCAGATTTTTTTATATGCTAGTCCACTTGGTTTTAAATTGAATTAATATTCAATTTATCACCTCTCTCTCTCTCTCTCTCTCTCTCTCTCTCTCTCAATACGGAGCAAATAATTCACGGAAAAAATCGTTTGAGAAGATATTATTGACTGAGTTATTATCTAGTGCAACAATTTTAAAATGATAATAACAGAATCAATAATATAGGCGATTGCAGGTCCCACAAGAAGCATGAAATACCTGAAGGATTAAAACCAATCAAAAGACATACTAAGCATGTCTACCTGCTGAAAATAACAGTAAAAACTCTTATTTAAATCACCAAAATCCACTGATAATAACTACAGAAATCAACTGTCCGAAGGCAAACGGGTTAAGACAATCTCCCAGCATACATTCAAGTATTTGGAATCACGTAGACCGGTTTCTCCACAAGCTTAATAGCCTCAGCTATTATTATAAGTGTAATTTAGCGATTTAAATAAGAGTTTTGACTGTTATTTCCAGAAGGTAGACATACTTTGTATGTACCTTGGTTTTATATATATATATATATATATATATATATATATAACAGGGTTCATTGCCCTGTCAGTTATTATCTTCTCATTAATGGTTATGTAAATATTCAAATAAGCAGCAGCTTTTATTTCACTTGTACCTGGTATGTCTTCTAGATCATAGAATTGCAAAAATAGAAGGCGGTAATCTCTGTAAGAGCAGCTTGTACAGTATTACCTGCTCTAGGGTGGCATGTTAGAACTGTCGGGTGTCAATAAACACTCCCCTTCTCTGACCATGATATGAAATATAAATATTTCTATTTATGGATATTGCAGGCTATTTAAGTATGCTCATTCACTCTCGAGGGTAGAGTTGGAAATTACGAATTCCAGTTGCGCCAAGCCTCATGCATCGATGACTAATTACATAAACATGCATTAGCACGTTGACAATTTTCACCCATTATCTGCTGTCACTGATTTATCAGTGTACTAGAACAATGGGGGTTAAATTCTTGCTGTAACAAAGATGCCTCTTTTGTTTTTTTGTTTTTTGTTGTTTTTTTTTCTTCTCATCGCCTCCGAATGTCTGAAGATATGGACGCGTTTTCACGTCCACGAAAATGGGGCGTTAAGTCGACTTGTTACTTAATAAATATATTTCCAGCTATATGTGTTGAGTGCTACTTTTGTTCATTTGTTCACTCATTCGTATATAAACATGTGTGTGTGTGTACGTGTGTCTGTACGTATATACATGCACATACAAACATACATATATATATATATATATATATATATA
>NC_068982.1:113206940-113208705 GCF_001194135.2 Octopus bimaculoides
GTGTGTGTGTGTGTGTGTGTGTGCGTGTGTGTGTGTGGACAGAGAGAGTTGAGGGAAGGTCAGAAATATTACAATTCATGGGCTTGAACTAATTACTGTAGTGAGTGAATGACACATTAGTTGCCGTAAAAAGTTAAATACACGTTTTATAAGTTAAGATTTTGTTACATTAGATAGTTCAAAACTACTTAGAAAATTTAAATGACATTTCGTCTCAGGAAAATAACGTTTGAGATATTATTGAACCGATTAAGAATCAACATCCACTACTTCTAAATATAGAGTTTCTTGTTTTTGTTTTTAATCTGAATATATACCAGACAAACGAATCCAACAAACTGTTTCGAGTAACATATACGCGTACAGTTCTTGCCTACTTTGACAGAATTATAACAACATGATTCTATGAACTAAGAAATATTTAATGAAGATCTTATTAATCATTTTGCTTAACTAATGTCACTGTAGAATAGACTGTACAATACCTGTCTAAATTTATGGGTTTATAATGAAATGTTTAATGCAATTATTATTTAAAACAAAAATCAAAATAAAATATGGATACTAGTCTAATTATATTACTCGTTAATCAAACACAGCTACTAGAGAGATCTGTAAATGAATCAGCGAAAAAAATTAATTAATTAATTAATTAAGAGATTAGAACTTCAAATAATGAATCTCAAAGTGTTCCTTTTGTTTTCGGGTCACCATATACTAATGACTAATGAGAGTATGAAAATATATTAACACTACATCTCCAAAAAGCATGAATTATATCTGGAACAATGTTTTAAAAAAATGTGAAGATTATGTGTTTGAAGTAGGATTCTGAATAGTTTCTTTTACAATATTTAAATAAACATTTAAACTGGTTGAATGAAAAACGTTTTCAACCTGGTGATGTGTCATGATAAATATCACTGCACACGCACTTTCCTGTTTTGTCGTTCAGAAAATCATAGAGCTTGAGAAGAGTCAGACTCTATGAAAATTGTAAATCCTTTCACGGACAGTTGACGCCGAATTGTCCACCGTGTAATTACTGTTACTCTTGCGTTAAGTGCTACTTTTTATTTCAGTTCACAGTTAACAGCCTAGTGTGTAGTTGTCTCCGACATTCAGAACTATACATGAATATCGAGTCGCCGTTTTCACATTACAACTAGTGAGCAAACTGCATAACCTGACTGATTCGGTTCACCTGATTGAGAAAAGTGGGACAAAATCCGTAATCCGAGGAAACTGAAATGTCACACTCTCAACAACATGATTAATAAAATCGAAGAGTTCGCTGCTGTCAATAAATTAGATTCCTGACATAGGTTAGACGGAATGTCAGAGGAAAGTAAACAAAAGTACGTTAAAATGTAAGGAGAGGAGAAAGGAAACCAACAGAACACATACATACTTATGTATGTGTATATATATATATGCGAGTAAAAATAAATACAAAAAAGGTGGGGGTTTTTGTATGATTGTGTATAGAGGAATATATTATTTAGTTTAAAAGAGTTCCAACACTGTCTGTTTTTTATGTTTTATTTATATTCCTGCAGAACCAATGTGGGGTATAGAATATGGAATATACAATATATAATATAATATACAATATATAATATAAAATAAAATAAAATAAAAATGGATGGCACCATGAAAGAAAGTATTGAATGTAGATGAAATATTGAGTGTTCAATATAAAGGATCAAACATATAAATATATAAATATAAATATATAAAGGCGACTCGAGTTTCAGGGCTATTT
>NC_068982.1:113219535-113221563 GCF_001194135.2 Octopus bimaculoides
ACACACACACACACACACATATTATATATATATATATAAATAATACAGAATGGGACAAGAACGCAAAACATCCAGACTGTTAGGTCATACAAGAAAGAGACAAAACAATCAGATAGATGATACAAAGAAAACACGGATAGGTCATTCGTAGTTTTCTTTCTTCAGTCGAGATCCAGATTATCATTGCAATTTCGGCTGGTTATTCTCCATATTGCTCCAATCATCTGCCCAGCCCCAAGGAAAAACTAAGTTAAGAGCATTAGATTCCTTGGATGAAAGCAGCGAATGTATACAAAAACAAAGACGGAAAAAAACCGAACTTTGTTACACAAATACAGATGTCTTTCGACTAAGGACGAATAAAGTTAAGCTGGCGTGTATGGAAATAAGGCCTTACAGCCGGGATACAAGGTATGACTCTATTTCTGTCTATCAGTCCCTTCACCCTTATTTGTTCATTCCACTGTTCGTTCTTTCGTTCCCTCTCGCTCACATTTTCGTGCCTTCTACTCTCCCTCCACTTTTCACTTCACTGTGTCCCTGTAATTTTTCTCGCCCCTCCTTAATTTTTTTGTCCCTCTGCTTCTACCTCCCTCTCTTCTCCTCCCACGCAACCGATGTTCGGTCAAGCCTGACCTTTCTTTCTTGGGCGGTCACTGTGCGTGCACATCGTTATTCCTCCCTGTGCCTGTGAAACCTTGTATCCCACATTGCAAGTGAAAGTTTCGTGAGCTCGAAGAAAGAACCTTCCTTCCCAGAGATTCGGGGATCAAGTAATAAAAAATGTGACAAATTCAAAATGGCTCCTAAATGGTAGTCAACTCAGATCTCATGCTGTTGTTGGTTTGGAGGCGACATTAGTTCTTATATTTGTTCTCAGGTCCAGATAGTCCGGCAACAAGTTCGCCGTTGTCGCAGCTACGTCAGGAGAATTATTGTTTATTTAGCGATATCAGTTCGTTGCATTTGCTGTAACACGTGACAGAGCGGGTTGATGGCGCGGGTTAGAGGAGGACAGTCTTTCGGTAGGAGTAAACAGATTCAGGTGTGCCGGATTACAATCTGGTAGTACTAGAGGAGGACAGTCTTTCGGTAGGAGTAAACAGATTCAGGTGTGCCGGATTACAATCTGGTAGTACTAGAGGAGGGGGCTCTAACCTATATGAGCAACAGAGTTTAAGTGCTGTCCTCTTGAATATAGAGCAGGCAAGCCAAATGTTATGAAAAAATTCTCCATAATACCTTGTTATTACAACCTTAAACGCAATCTAATTATCAGTCATCAGAACTTTACCCTAGGAAATTTTAACTTAATAGAGACTATACACAGCCAAGATAAATTCAAACGTGCAACACTCTAATAATGGCTTAGCTGCCAAACTTGCGTAGTCACTGTCAATACAATTCTTGATAAAAAATAATAAATTTTTGCTATGCCAAATGTACTGAGTAATCCTTCAGTTTAATGTAAAAATGTTTTCATCATAACATTAATATACGGATTGAATTATGTCAAGTGAATGAGAGAGAAGTGCTCAATACATTTTGGGTATATAGTTCATGGAAACGAGATTCCCATTGCACGCCCCGAGTTGCAGACTTCTTCGTTCTAGCCTAGCGTTTGCAGTGATGTTAAACATGAACTAGGAGATATATAAAAAAAACAATCAGTTTCAATAAATTGTGATTGGAGGAGTTGCACGCACGAACGTGCGTGTGAATTTGCTTGACGTAAGGGATCTGAATTCCTCTGATATCTTCCAAATTTCTCATGTAGGCTAATGATGCACTTCTAAATATCATAACATATGGTAAACTATTTATCTAGAACTTTATGATATTTTGTCTAAGATTAGATGCACAGGGAAATGTTGCATCGAAATAATGTCTAAATGTTATAAGTACATACATACACAGACAAGCGGATATATGTGTATGTACTGTACACGTTTATATATACATATAAATATGTATGTCTATTTTTGTATATATATATATATATATATATATATATATATATATATATAT
>NC_068982.1:113221811-113225597 GCF_001194135.2 Octopus bimaculoides
TATACACACACACGAGGGGTGTATGAAAAGTTCTGTGCCTAACCTAGAAACGGAGCTGCTAGATAGCTGAAACATTTTTTTTCTGGTAAGTACAGTCTTTTCGGGAGTATTCTTGCTCATTTGCCTGATTCTGATATTCTAATTTTTTTTTTTTTTTTTTGGCAGATTTTTGAATAAACAAGTGTCGAGGTTACAAGGAAAATAGAGAAAACTGAGTATCGTGCTGTCATAAAGGTATATATGTATGTATGTCTGTGTATGTGTGCATTTATGTCTGTATATGTGTATACATGTATAAATAGGTATATAGATATATATGTGTTTCTGTGTGTTTGCGTGTGTGTATGAATGTGATATCAGTAGCTTGCTTTAATCTATTAGAGTATAAACTTTCTTTTCTTGCTTCCCTTCTCTCCCCTGCTCTATTTCTGCTTCTCTCTCTTGCTGCACCTCTCTAGAACAATTTCACATTATTTGTTGAACGTGAACTTCTGAACGCACAAATATAAAAAAAACAAGTCTAACTACCTTTTTAGCATTCAGCTCGAAATTGTAAAATTTCCCCTAAGGCATATTATTTTTAATATCGTGTCCCCCCTAAGGACAGGAAGGTATGAGAAACATGGAAAACTTTGAAGAAAGTCGATATGTTTATGACTATAAGACGGTGCTAGCAAAATATTATATGTACGAATTATATAAAAAATGTATTTTGCCAGCAATTGAATAGTTCTGTAGAAGAACAAGTAATATCATGCATTTTGATCAAAAGAATACTAGATTATAACTTCGACAAACTAACTGTAATATAAAACGCATGCAAATTGCATGCAGCAAACGGGCAAGTAATTTTTAAATGCAACAAAATAGGTTTATAAATATCCACTAATATGTACCTCTGTTTTGACATTTAGTCTTGCTCAATGCATTACAGAAGTTTTAACCCATATGAATGACAAACGTTTCACTGCTATAATGTAGAGTCTATTATAATATATATAAGAGCTTTAGCACTACTATGGAAAGAATGACATGACAGGTCATTGTCGCTAAAGTATACACCTTCATGGAAGTGGGACACTTCCTCTCCAGCAGAAAAATTCTTAAGGCAGCCAAGAACATTATGCGACATACTGTATATTGCCCATCGAAACTGGTAGCTTCCGTACGATTATATGCTGTATTAGAAAGAGAAATCAAGTCACTTGTAAATATTGGCAGTATACTGGCAGGCTTGGCTGTATTATTAAGGTCATTTCACAATCAAGTAATTTAGTATTCGATCCCAGTGATTGGTGCTTTGGCCAAATGTGTTCTGCTATAATTCAGGTTTGACTAATACCTCGTAAGTTCGCAATTTAGGTAAGTTCGTATTTCGTGAGGAGAGAATTTTGACGGTTTCAGCCAAACACTCTGTCAAACTGTTTACGGAATCTGTTTACTGAGTACGTACATAACTGACTATATGAAAGATATTATTTTGTTTTCTGAACTTTGACATTGTTCCGTCTTTCAGTAACATTTTGTTAGTATTACAACCTTGGTTTTGCTGCTGTCGACATTTCTAGTATTATTTTTAGTATTGTTATTGATAGTATTGTTTGTATTTTTAATTGTTCATACTGATCCTGCTGTTATGGTTTTCATTCCCGTCAGTACATCCACAATTATTACTATTTTCATTACTTAGATGTTGTTTAGACGAAGGTTAGCCAGATCAAGAAAATCAGTAATGAAAAGCTTCCAAAACATGAATATATAATCTTTTATTTGTTTGCATATAGCATATTTAGGAGTAGATTTTCCAATATGTCCCTCCCATTTTCCTAGACAGTAGGATATCACTTGAGGGAGATGTGGCGGCTATATCTTCCAGGTCAAGCAACCGTGTAGACGCTTTATCAATAGGTTGATGCTGCTGTTGCCCTTAATAAATGTTATTCTTCACTTCAGGTTGCTCCAATTCACTCAGATGGCAAAAATAGGTAATGCTGAGACAGGCCCGTATCCCATCCGAGGAGGAAGGTATACGTCACAGAATCTGGAAAACCGACCTTATGACGCAAGGGCTTAGGAAGGATCTTCGATCCTTTGACTTTTTGTCATTAATAATGGTCTTGTCTGTTTTACCCCGTCCACATTGCTATTTGGCACATCATTAACAATGTTTCACTATTTTCCTCCCATCGCTGATGAAAGACGACCACTATTCTCATTATAGGAAAATTTCGGAACCTTTTCTAAGCAATTTGCTTATTTTGTCGTGAAAGACGGTTTATGTTTGCCATGAAAGGCAGTTTAAGTTTGAAATTTGAAGTTGGTGAAAACGTTCTTCTCTCAATATTATAATAAGATATGTTTATATTTCATGCCTTAATATTATAAATCTAATACGTTTATTGAACTTTTAAGACAAAATGTATTCATTAACGAAAGATTAGATCTATTCTCCACGCAGAAAAAGGAGAAAGAATAATGCCACTCACAATCGTCCTAAGGTTATTGACGGAATGAAGAACCTTCTCCCAGACAAAATGATTGATTGCTAAAACTAAAAGAATATCATAAATTTATCGTTTGTTCTGTCACAATGACACTAAAGTTGATTATTTCGGGAAATTCAAATAGATTTCATAATTTGGTAGAAACAAATAAGTTAAAAGGCAATTTTAAACCAACTCAAACAAGTAGCAGAAAAAATATAAGGTGATCACTGTTTTACACCTGCAGAAAATTGTGTTTAACAGCAATAAAACAGACAGAAAATAGAATTTGGAGAAATAAGTACTGATATAAAAACTTCTAAATGAAGTAGTTAAGATACTTGAAGTCTAGTCATTTTATAATCTTATCTTCATAAAAATAGAATGTTGAAAGGCGTATCCTAATGCTGTTTTTTTTTTATTTGCCCCGCTGTTATCAATAACATAAAATTGGAAGATGAAGAAAAGCTTATCTTTTATGAGGTACAGGTGCTTCATTACAATAACTCAGAAATCTGGCCTTTTATCAGCATCTGATTGTGATGTCGGATAAAAAGTCAACTTCTAAAGTATAAGTCGCTTGTGGTTGAATTGTACAAAATGGTTAAACTTTTTCTTTGCATTCTAATATTACCTTCACATAGAATTATGGTATCATACCCATCATATGTTTAAAAAATTTTTTTTTTAATCTTAAAGAAAAATCCAGCGAAAATTATTAACAAAGCTAGTCTCTCTGCTTGCTCTCTGTGGTTTCACTTTCCTCAGCCCTCGGTAAAGTTTACCAGATAAGCAAATGTGTAGATTGAAAACAAACAGAAATCCACCCTCTTCAATTCTGTGGTATTTCTCATGAGGAGAATTGTAAAGTAATGTCAGGTTATAAAGTGAATCAGATCATAAAGCTCACCGAATGTTAGCCAGATAATACAAAAAAAAACTAACTAAACAGTAAAGGTCACTGGGATAATTGGTATTATTCCACTATAGAAAGATTCCTTAAATATCTAAAATATATGTTGTGAACACAAGCGCCAGATAAACGGTGTAAAAATACATTAAAATATTTTGTTACGTTCTTTTATATCCCTTTATGTTGGGTGATCAAATCCTGATGTACTTTTCAATTACAACTTTGTGGGCAATACAATAAGTACTTGTCAGATGCTGGTATATACTAAATCAGTTACTCTAGATCCCAAATACTTGGGACTTGCGCTGTAATATATATATATGTATATATATATATGTGTGTGTGTGTATTTATGCATGTATATATATATATATATATATATATATATAT
>NC_068982.1:113226013-113229429 GCF_001194135.2 Octopus bimaculoides
TAATAATAATAATAATAATAATAATAATAATAATAATAATAATAATAATAATAATAATAATAATAATAATAATAATAATAATAATAATAATAATAATAACTAGATGGCTGTCATTAAAGTGAATCTATCACACCAGCAAACTGGACATCTAAACCCAAGATAAGGATAATAAAAGAAGCACTAAGAGAAACAGGGACAACCATAAAGCATTAGAGTATGATGACCTATAGTGACAAATTATGACTGAATTGTACAGAAAATGGATTGAAAAATTGAAATTCATGGAATTATATCAATTTTCTTCTCATAAAATGTAGCACTGAAAAAGAAGAGAGTGAACAGTTTGTTGATGAGACTTCACTTCAAATACAAACTTGAAAATAGAAACAGTGGGGGTAAAAATGAAAAAAGAAAACAAAAGAGGATGAAGGATTAAATAATGACAGACAAAAATTAAAAACTTACAAAGTATTTGTTGAACATTCTTATTACAGATATGAGCAGGCAAGGAATAAGACAAAAAAAAAAAAAACACTGAAAAGTGCAGAAATGATAAAAAAAAAACATGTTCAAAAATAGCCCAAAACTTTTTTACATGAAGATAGGGAAAATACCAGTTACAGTAAAGTCTGCCCCATCAAAAGAAGAAGTGCAGGAATTTTGAAATAAAATTTGGGCAGAAGAAAAAATACAATAAAATGGCCCTTTGGATTGATAGAAAATCTACAGGCTTAGACTCCTTAGAAGAGCAAAAGTGGGAGGGTATCACGGTAGAAGTTGTTAGATCTGCTCTCAGGAAGTCAAGCAAATGGAAATCTCCAGGAAAGGATAAAATTTCTAACTTCTGCTTGAATGCCTTCCCAGAGAGACATGAACTGCTAACAAAAATTTACAACAATGTTTTGCAACAACTGAGTATGATTCCCTCTTGGCTAGTTAATGGTGTTACATTCCTACTTCCAAAAAATGAAGAAACAAATGAACCAAAAAATTAGAGACCCATAACCTGCTTAACAAAAATGTATGAAACGCTAACATCTGTCTTGACTGAATATACCTGTAGTTTTTTTAATAGAAAGTAGTATATTCCCCAGTGAGCAATAAGGATGTAAACGTGGGTCCTGTTGTTGTAAAGATCAGCTACTCATCAATAAATTGAACTTGGACGATCGTCACAAACGACACAGAAACTTGTCAATAGCCTGGATAGACTATAAAATGCTTTTGATAGTCTACGACATAGCTGGATTAAGAAATGTCTGGAAATGTATAAAATAGCACCTACTCTGAGGAACTTCTTGTCTGTAAGTATGAGGTCATGAAGAACCACACTGACTCTGAACAGTGACAATGGAGATGTAAAAATTTCATGTGGCATTTTCCAGGGAGACTCTCTATCACCACTCCTCTTTTGTCTAGCTTTAATACCTCTCTCGAAATTGTTCAATGATGTACAGTACAGCTATAAATGTTTGATAAAAATATAAATCATCTCATTTACATGGATGATTTAAAGCTCTTCGCCAAAAGTGACAAACAACTACAGGGCTTGCTAGCGATTGTTCAACAATTCAGTAATGACATCAGGATGCAATTTAGCCTCGATCAATGTGCAAGACGTACCTTTATCAAAGGGAAAATGACAGAAACATCCAATGTTAATCTTGACCAGTAGAATGGCATAAAAGAGTTAGAACCAGCAGAGAGCTACAAATACCTAGGGGTATTTGGTGATGGAATCAAGCATTCAATGATGAGGGAAAGGATCAGAAGAGAATGTTATCGCAGGATAAGAGCAATGCTCAAGACAGAACTGAATACAAGAAACTATACCGGTCGTGACTTACAGTTTCAATATCATTAACTGGTCAATTACTGAAATCTGTAATCTTGACAGAAAAATACGAAAATTGTTGACAGTGCATAGAATGCACCACCCTAAGGCAGATACAGAACAACTTTACCTGCCAAGAAAATAGGGTGGCCGTGGACATTTACAACAAGAATTAACGAGGAAGATTTCCACAGTTGGCCTAAACACGTACCTGAAAACCTCTGATGACTGGATGTTGAAACTTGTCTTAAAGCATGAAAACAAGAAAATACCATAATCAGTAACAAAGCAGGCAAAGAAATATCTAAGTGAATTTGAAATACAACAAATCTCAGAATTAGACGTACTGGAAACAAGCACAGAAAAAAAAATAAGCGTATGAAAACTCGTGCTGAAAATGCTGCCTTAGATATTCTTACTGATAGATGGCAAGGAAAACCTCTCGATGGTAAATATCCAAAGGGAGCTAATAGCACCGATCTTGATAAAGCTCTTACCTATCAATGGTTAGTGTCTTCAAGACCGACCAAAAACTGAGCAAATATAAAGATCTTGAAATAGGAATTGACAAATTGTGAAACCTTAAGACTAAACCAATACCTATTGTCATACACAGGTACCCTAGGAATGATAGCAAAATGGGCTGATTGTTACTTAGTTCAGATACGTAGAAACCCCGAATGGCAGAAATTCGAACGATAGGGCTCATGGGAACGGCCTACATCCTACGTAAAATGCTGTCTATGTAATCTCAAATTGTAAAACAAACTCATAATTTTCTTATGTTTTTTTAAACATTCTCTAGAACAATACTATTTGCAAAACTAAATATATGGCACCCTAGGAATATAACCAACATGAACACATAACTTGTTTTCTCTTGAGGTCTCTGGGTGAGAGTGGAATCAACTTGTACAAATAGGAAAAAAATTAAACAGATAATAATAATAATAATAATAATAATAATATTAATAATAATAATAATAATTATTATTATTATTATTATTATTATTATTATTATTATTATTATTATTATTATTATTATAATTATTATTATTATAATGTGGACTATAAGGAGAGTGTCTGTCATTCCAGTAATTGTAGGGGGACTCGGGGTATTAACAATCAACTTCGAGAAATATGTCAGAGAAGTCGGAATTGACACGAGAGCAGAGCCAGAGCAAAAGACTGCTCAGCTGGGGACAGCTAGAATTTTGAGATTGGTACTTGGATGCTGAGTGTCTCCCACGAGAATTAGGAACAAATTACCAAAGCTTATGATGTGGGGAAAGAGACCCTGTGAGACCTCTGATGCTGTTCTCTCTCACAGAATCTACCAGAGCAAACAAAACCGAGCGCTCTGAGAAGTTAATAATAATAATAATAATAATAATAATAATAATAATAATAATAATAATAATAATAATAATAATAAAACAGTTCAAATCCAACCCCAAAAAACTCTACCAAAAACTGGGTAAAAATAAAATAGACATTACTTCAGCACCAACAGCAGAAGAACTAGAGAAATTCTGGAAACAAATATGGTCGGTGAAGCAACAACCCCACAAAAAAGGACCAT
>NC_068982.1:113234752-113239717 GCF_001194135.2 Octopus bimaculoides
CATGGTAAATACTGGGCTAAACTAAATGCAAAAGAAATAGGCAGAGAAAAATCCCAACAATGGTTGAGAAGCTCAGGACTCAAAGCAGAGACTGAAGGATTTTTAATTGCTGCACAAGACCAAAGCCTCCCCACCAGAAATTACCAAAAACACATAATGAAAAGAAACATAACAAGTAACTGTAGAATATGTGGAGATGGACAAGAAACAATAAATCATATTATCTCTGGCTGCCCAGTCCTGGCTAAGAAGGAATATATTCACAGACATGACAGAACTGGGACCTATATACACTAGAAGCTATTCGAACACTATGGAATAACAACAGAAAAAAGATGGTATAAACACACGCCAGAAAAGGTCACAGAAAACGAGAAAGCAACCATACTCTGGGATATGCCAATACACACGGATAGAGAAATTAAGGCAAATAGACCAGATATAGTTGTCAAAGATCATGAAGAAAAAAAATGCTTTCTAATTGATGTATCAATACCAGCAGATGACAACGTTTCTCTAAAAGAAATGGAAAACTTTCAAAATACAAAGACCTGGATATAGAGATAAATCGAATGTAGAATCTAAAAACAGAAACAATTCCTATCATAGTAGGTTCCTTAGGTATAATAAAAAAATATTGAGACAAATACATAACAAAAACACCAGGACTTACAAATATATATAACATACATAAAATTGCACTACTGGGTACTGCACACATTCTATGCAAAACACTTTCAATACAGTAAACATAAGAGCACCACAGCACACCACAGCACATACCCAAGGCGCACAGAGCTGCGCTCGGTAGTGAAGTGAGAGCCCGTTATAAAAATAAAACTACTGAACAATAATAATAATAATAATAATAATAATAATAATAATAATAGCATGGCATGTAAAAAACACTAGAAAACCACTATTATTGAAAGTAAGAAGATCAGTTTTGTGTAGAATGGAAGATTACAAAGATAAAGCACTGTACAAGCACTTGAGAATGAACGAAACTGAAAATAGGTGGATAAAGAAAGGAATTCATAGGGATGTTGAAGGTAAGACAGACAAAGAAAAAGATGGTTATGGATGACTAAAGGTGATTTAAAACCAGAAACAGAAGCTCTAATCTGTGCTGCCCAAGAGCAAGCATTAAAAATGAATTACATCAAATACAGAATAGATAACAGATCAAAAAGTGATACGTGCAGAATCTGTGAACAAAATGGTGAAAGCTTATGGCATATAACCTGTCAATGTACGCCACTAGCCCAGAAAGAATATAAGAGACGTCATGACAATATAACAAGGATTGTCCATTGGACACTCTGCAACATGTATGGAGCTGACAAAGTAAAAATGTGGTACGTACATAAACCCGAAGGCATCATTGAAAATGATAATGCAAAGATCTTATCGGATTTTATGATTCAGTGCTACCATGAGATAGAGAATAGAAAACCAGGCATAATATTATTTGAGAAAGAAAGCAAACGATGCTGGATCATAGATATAACATGCCCAGCTGACATCAAGGTATTGCGATAAGGAAGAAAGAAAAGTCGATAAATATGACAGGATAGCTTTGGAGATTAAGCAGTTGTGGTCGCTGAAAAAGGTTGTAGTAGTACCAATAATGGACGGAGCCCTGGGAACAATGAGTAAAATCCTTGAGAAGTACATGGAACAAATAAGGGCTGCAATAAGAGTGGAGCACTTGCAGAAAACAGCACTGCTTGGAACCGCTCGAATACTCCAGATGGTGCTCGAAAAATAAGGGTATTACCTTAGTTCACTGGTAGTAAACAGCTGGCACCGTAGTACATCTCCAGCGTTAGAAGCTATGCACAGACAATAAGTGATGATGATGATAATAATAATAATAATAATAGTAATAATAATAATAATAATAATAATAATAATAATAATAATAATAATAATGCCCTGATGCAGTACCAGGCAGTGGCTCTCATGGTTTCTGATCTTAATTGATTGGAAGTGTTATCATGTACATTGTTTTGTCTTGGTATAAAAGATGGGCTACAGCAAATATTCTGCTCAATACCACAGATTTGCTTGTCAGTTGCTTGACCTTAACCAGTTGAGCATGTTCCTTGGTGGCTGATGATATGTGCATCTCTGATCATGAGCAGAAGTATTGAGCGGAATTCTTTGGGGTTTGAATAATTCACCTTTGGAAACACGGGTGTTTCGCTCAACATCCTTAAACAAACCTTATTCAGGGACCCTTTTGAATGGGATGGGCTACTCGACCTGAAGAAAATTCCAACTGGGCCCCACCAGCGAGGTCATGCGTTGTTTATCTAGATATGAGATCACCATTCGCGCACATATGGTTGTGATGCATGTGCTTGGTGTACCCTTATTAGACGGGTAGTCATGATGGGTATACTGGGCTTCGTATATTTTACTCCAGTGTCACTTTGATGGCATGCACTGCTCTCTCACTCAATAATAATAATAATAATAATAATAATAATAATAATAATAATAATAATAATCACGATGATGATGGTGATGATTTCTTTTTTTAATTTCAAGAGAAGTTTAAGGTGCTTAAAATATGTAGTGATGACCATGTCTTTCATTGCTTTATGCAAGATATTGTCCAGCTCCAGCATCCCAAGGTACTTGTACCCATCATCATCTTGGTCTCCCATTCTCGCTCCGTTTGGCAATTCTATGCCCGTACAATTTACTTTTTTCGCCCACTTCAAAGTAAGCACTGCACAAAACCCAACTCAAGAAACCTTGTGATTGCCATCAATATATGGACCTTGCTATAGTGCACCTATCCTGAAATAGACACAAGCGGAGATTAATCTACTCGATCTCACTACCTGAAAAACAATGGTAATGTATGGTGCCCTCCACCATAAGGCGAATGTTCACAGGCTCTACATGAAAAGCGGTAAAGGTGGATTTAACAAGACTGGACTTTAGAGTGCTCACGAATTCCGATCAAGAACAGCCAATGCGAGTGAAGAAACCCTACTCCTTATGGAATTACATGGTCAGTTCCATCGTGAAACCAACAAATTAAAAGACCAGGGAACATCATGGAGGTGGCTTAACAAGGATAGCCTGAAAAAGAATACTGAAAGCCTAATCATCGCTGCCCAGGACCAGGCATTGAATAACAACTCAGTGAAAAAGAATATATTCCACACAAGTGCAACGGACCTCTACAGAATGAGTGGGAAATTGTTAGTGCTTGTGAAAGTCAGGCACAGAAAGTGTACAAGCGTAGACACGACAAGGCAGCCCAAGACCTCTACTGGTTACTATGCCGTTAGTATGAATATAAGGTTACGGGTGCTCGGTACCAACATACACCAGAAAAAGTAATGGACAAAAAGGGAAAGGCAAAGATCCTCTGGGACTTTGACTTCCAGACAGACATGGCATTAGAGCACCGAAGGCCGGATACAATAACTTTTAGGTGGGACAAACATGAGTGCGTAATAATTGCCGTGGCAGTTCCAGGAAATCTACATATCATTATGAAAGAAAGAGAAAAGATTGATAAGTATGGAGACCTGAGAATTGATATCGCTAAGATGTGGGAGGTACGGGAGTCAAACATAAAGGTTATCCCTGTTGTCATCAGAGAATTGGGTTCAATACCACCCAATCTGAAAAATTCATCTGAAAACTTTAGAAATACCCTACAATCTAGGTGTATTGCAAAAGTCACTTGGAATTGACGCATATTGTGTAAAGTACTGTTTGTCTGAGGTCCTTGTTGTGACTTGACAAACAGTACAAACTCCCGGTAGACAATATTTTCAATCAACAACCTCACGATATTGTATAATGTGCGGCATCTATAATAATAATAATAATAATAATAATAATAATAATAATAATAATAATAATGATGATAATAATAATAATGATGATAATAATAACGACGACGACGACGACGACGACAATGATGATGATGATGATGATGATGATGATGATGATGATGATGATAATAAAAGCAGTCAATTTGCAAGAGATACGAACGCCAAGACAGATATAGAAGACCGGTGGCTATGGATGATAAGGAGTGAACTGAATATAGAGACAGAAGCGCTTATATCCGCAGCACAAGAAGACCGTTAAGGACCAACTGTGTGAAGTGCAGAATCGACAACTCTACCAAGAGCGACAAAGGGAGAATGCGTATTGAGATGAGTGAAACGGTATGGCACATCGTTAGCGAATGACAGAAATTGGCACAACGCGAACAGAAAAGGTGACATGACAATGTGGTAAGAATGATCCAGTGGGGGGCTCTGTGGAAAGCACGGCCTAGAAAGAGCAAAGGTGTGGTATGGGCAAACTCCTGAAGGAGTAACTGAGAAGGAAGATTGGAAATTCCTGAGAATGAAGATTGGAAAGTGGCATTCAATAAGTCAGAGCGATCACCTGACCAGACATCGAAACCAGACATTGTTGTTGTGAATAAAAAAGAAAGAACTTGCATGATAATCGACATGACATGTCCTCGAAGACAAGAGAATCAAAGAGCAAGAAGAAAAACTGAACAACTTAGACGATCTGAAGTGAGAAATGCGAAGGCTATGGTCAACGAGGAGAGTAGACGTGACACCAATAGTAATTGGCACACTTGGAAGTATTAACGCTCTACCAACATGGCTCAAAATGACTGGTACAAATGTAAAGGTAAAACACCTACAAAAATCGGCATTGCTTAGAATTGCAAGAATTCTTCGCAGGATACGTGAAGCATGTCCGGTAAACAAGTGTCGCCTTGGTATGCTGGCTGTGGACAGCTGATACTTTCCAACTTACCCAGGAAAATAAACTGAGAATATTCATCAAATAACAAAAATGATAATAATATGCATATATACATACAAATAATATATAAAGAAGGTTTGCGTAAAGTATAAGCTTGGATATGTATATATATATATATATATATATATATATATATAT
>NC_068982.1:113240134-113244021 GCF_001194135.2 Octopus bimaculoides
TATATATATATATATATATATATATATATATATATATATATGTATGTATGTATGTATGTATGTATACATGCAAACAGAGAGAAAACAAAAACCTAAAACTTTTAGACGATGAATTCTTAAGTATAAATATATAGATATTTGTATTAAAAGACCAAACTTACACATAGTATGAACGACAGAGAAAAATAAAGGGGAAGATATAAGGTGTTATAGGTGCAACAGCTGTTTCTAGGAGCTCGGAGAGCCATCATAATGCTGGTGGATGTAATTTATCACAATATTCAGGTCATAATAGAAGCAAACAACACTGGATAAATCGAGTCTCCGTCATCAGTATAGAAAAAGAATATTACATTTTCTGGCTGTTATGAGAAGCGGCTGTGTTTGATATGCAGTCCAGGTTATTCTAAAGATGTGCCTTTACCAACAGAGATCCTTAGTGATATTATCACCCAACAATTACAGCACTATTTGTGTACTGCTTATCTTAAGTGTTTGTGCTGGTATATTCTTGATACGAGCAGTGCTTGAGTTTTTTGTGCTGTTCAATGAAACAAGATTGGCATGCCTCAGTGAAAAATACTCTCAAAGTTTTCTTTTTTTGTACAATCAATGTGGATTTAACGTGAGGAACATAGTTTTCTTATGGATGACGCGGAGTTTGGGATAATTAGGAAGGAATAAAGAGTCGTACCGTCGTATTGATGTGAAAAGAATTAGGTCATTGATGAATTTAATTAAAAAAGTGGAGGGAAAAAAAGCTTGAAACATCAGAGTTGCTTGAGTATGAAGCAGAAAGATCTCTGTCAATTCCATAATAGTACGATCTGATAAGAGTTGTAAATCTAAATCAAAACTACAGACGGGCTATAAAAGTAAAACAAAAACGATCGAAAACAAAGACACAACATGCATATTCTTTCTATCTTTTGTCTGAGCTGGAAGGAAGGGAAACAGGGCGATAAAGAAAAAGCGGTGTGAATTTTCACATATTCCTCTATATATAAGTATATGCATTTTGAAAACATGAATAGAAATGGCTTTTCTGATAATTTTGCCACTTTAATAATTAGATGTTTATAAGGTTACGAAAGGTGATTCTGACATGAGCTTTTCGCTTAAAAGCGGTTTTCAAACTGATATGTTGGAGTTTGTTATACGTATATGTACGTATGTGTTTAAATGTAGGGCTTGAACTTAGAATATAACGATGGATTACAAAATATCTCAAGAGAAGTAGATGTCACTGTCATCACAATCTGAACTGACCTTTCACGCACAATAGTGATGACAATTTATCATATATTACGATCATTGTTATATGTGAAAAACAGTGTAACAATGATGACAGTGACAACGTACTTTTCTTGAGATATTAATTCATACTCCGTTGTTTAAGACTCATGATTTCATTTAATCCCTCTAAAATAAATAATGTACCAACCATGAAATAGCGACAGTTCAAAAGCCTATGACAGTCTCCTACGCACTAATACTATTTGGTCATACGACGAAAGAACAACATCTGTTCTGCCTTTGAAATGTATTTATTAATGCTTCTTCCGATAAAATACGTATAACATTTTAATGTTGTAGGTAATCCAGATATTAAGACAAAACATATCGGAATCCAAATGTTATTGCTATATCCTATATTGTTCTAATAATTCAAAATATTTTTCATAAATTCATTATTTTGTAACGAAGCATTGCTTTGTTAATGGATGTTCTCTTAACAAGATATGGGTTATACTGTACATGACAGAAATAACACAGAAATAAAGTCTCAAAATAGCTACAAATTCTAGGCGTATCTATGCACCACCACCGCCACGACCACATGTCTAAGTTGTGTTTCATAGAGTTCTGTATCAGAAATGTATGTATGTATGTATGTATGTATGTATGTATGTATGTGCTTATATCTCTCATTCTATATGTATGATTCGGATCGAACTGGACGGCGAACAAAAGTGTGGAGTTGACTGAAAGCATTTAAGGAGGGCAGGATAACATACGCAAGACTCAATAGAGATTTAAAGAAGAATGTTGCGATCGAGACGGTGAATCTCCGTGACTGTTTTGTGTGCACACCTTGTGACAGACCATGCCTTTCTTTTGTTGGGCTCAAATCTCATTTGCAAAGCCATGAAAAACAAACCTCCATCAGCTATTCTGCCTACATATCTGTGCACACCTTTCAATGCCGTGTATGCAATAAGGTCTGAAAATCTAAGGGAGGCCTCAAAAGACATTTTAAGATCCACAAAGATCAGAACTTAACTGCAGCTGTCGGTGGTCAAAATTGGATATGCGATATGAGTATCTTTTCAATACATTGTCCGGTTTAAAAAGCCACACCAGACACCATGGTGGATCTAAGGTACAAGAGGTAGTCCTATTCTGTATAAGGAATAGACAACTATCATGTATGTATGTATGCGTGTATGTATGTATGCATGTATGTATTTGTGTATATACAAAAATGAAGTATATATATATATATATATATATATACGAGGTGCTTTCAAAAAGTATCCGACTTTATTTATCCATGTCCAACTTATGCCGCGTGGGCAAAGACCTTTGGGTGGGAGGTGATGCCACCGTTCCTGTGCACGCATGAAAATTTTCGCACTGGTAGACCTCATCAGTTCCTGGATGTTACGTCTAGAGTACAGACGTGTAGTGCAAGAATCTAGTGCTTGCTATTTATCAATAAACGTTGTATTCACAGCTTAAATTTCAATCCTTCTAGTCATGTATCTCATTATACCGACATGGTATGAGAAATGGAATGCTGACATAGATGATCGTCAAGAACATCGCGTCTCTATTTGCCAACAGTATATCCAGCAATATCACTCCTCAGATCATGATAAAAATTTCATTTTGACAAACCCCAACATATTCTAATCAAACTGACGACAATACTGCCTTTCACCCACCACCTCCGGGATCGAAAAAATAATGTACCAGTCAATCAATGGAGTTGATGTAATCGATTACCCACTTCCATTCAAAATGTGTGCCCTTATCACTAATTCAGAAACCATCACTGGAGGAAGACATGGAAACATACGTGAAGATGATAAAATAAGCATGGCCGGCAACATAAGCCAAGCTCCAAGATTCTCTCACCATTGCTTATATATACTGCGCCATCAGAACATTCCCCACCAGTTTTGACAAACATCAATTCATGGTACTCGAGTATAGTTTTGAATTTTGAATAGATATTTAGCAACAAGAGTAAAGAAGTGTTCTTTGCTTGTTACGCCAACTGCTTTGGATTCCTCCTAAATCTTGCTACCCAAACTACAATAAGATACTTAAATACTCTGCAGTGCCTTAGAAAGAAGTATTCAAAGCCTCTATAATTTTCGAGTTCAAGTGTCAATATACTGCAGTGAGCACGAACACATTCAATATAGTGTTTAAGAAAACTTCGACATAGATGTTGGCTTGAAAATCAGATAATTAATTTTTGGTTAGTAAGAAAATATAACGATGTTTATTTACAAGCTACAACTAATCAAGAACAAAATCTTTTGACAAAATATACGTATAATACCATGATTGTAATATAGACGGTTTTAATATAGTCCGATATTATTTTGTTGACTTACTGTTAGTCTTGAAGATTAATTTTATTTCTTACATCTTCATATTTATTGGTGCTAATTTTCACTACATCTCACAAATGAGATTTTATCTATACTTCCAACTCAATTGCCTTAAGAAAACCGCGGTAACACAAATTTATTGATGGAATAATGCTACGAAGATACTTGATTGTTTACGCAGAGTATGGTATAAAATTAATCGTCTATAATTCTAGACCCTTAATATCATTTAAAGTAATAACTCCAAATTTGCTTATCAAT
>NC_068982.1:113244031-113253846 GCF_001194135.2 Octopus bimaculoides
ATAAATATATATCATCCTAGATAACGTTCTTTTCATTTACATATCTTCAATCTTAGCAAACTTAATTTCCAGAGATTGGTGTAAACAATTTATATCAGAAGCATTTTTTTCATTGAGCTTATTTATTTATTGTTGCATATGATACCTATCTTTGCTTCAGGGAGAATGATAAACATTTTCCTCGCAAATTATTGACTACTTTAATCTGCAAGAATCAATCTTTTAGTATGTTTATCAAGAAAGGCTCCCTCCATTTCAGAATATGTTATACAAGAGAGAGAATATCTCATTTAAATATAAAAATAGAAGATGCCCTTCTGACATGGCACAAAGTCTGAATAATATAGCAGAACTATGCTGACACCTAAGCGATTTTACTATGCGAAATCATTTTGGATTTATCATCACTTGACTACTTTGCAAGTAAATAACATTATTAATTTCAAAACGTATTTTGTTTATAATGCATTATAGGTATTTTAAAGTATCTGTAGTAGACAACGGGGATAATACGTTTTTGGTGTAAACATAAAGTCAGCAAAACTATTTACAAAATTCCATTCTGTTTCGGTGTTTCTTTTCGTGTGTTTAGGGTATGTGCTTACAGCACACAATGTACCCTTGCATTTCAGATTGATTCTAAAAGTATAACATTTACCACATCGAAGTCTATAAGAGGATTTGACTGAATCGTTAGCACGCTGGAATAAGTGCTTAGCAGTATTTCGTCCATCTTTACGTTCAAATTCCGCTGAGGTCCATTTTGCTTTTCATCCTTTCGGTTAAGTACCAGTTACGCACTGAGGTCGATGTAATCAACTTCCCCCAATTTCAGCCAATAGAAGAAAGGATTATTATTATTATTATTATTATCATTATTATTATTATTATTATTATTATTATTATTATTATTATTATTATTATTATTATCATTTCCACGTTAATTTCATGTAATAACACGTCTAAATACGAAATTTTATTGAGGTGGTGGTGTGGAAAAGACTGTAATACAATAATTCCCTCTATTTAGTTACATTAGTTTACGACCATATTTCGTTGACGATATTCTTGACATATTTTGTACAGAAAGTATTAGATACATAAGTACAAACGTTACTGGCGTTGCTAAAACAATATCAATTAAGTATTCGTGAGAATCAATTAACTACGTTTTATGATAAACGTTTAATAATATTATGATATTGTAGATACTATAAATATGGATGCGTGAGTCAAGAACAGTCTTTAATTTCTTATGTAATCTCTGAGGGTAGTCCACGGCCGGCTTAATAAGTCAATGATAAGTCAATGTTTAAACAGTACATGTTTACTTAGAAGCCCCCATAAAATAGAGGTGGTGTTTCACACAAAGAAAATTAACCATTTTCAATCGCAATATTCATATATAGAGGTAGAGTTAACATGTGCTGTAGCAGTAGTGTTGTACACATTAATGTCTTCAGAATGTGTCTATAGTAGAATTCGACTAAGTAAATATACACGTTGCTGAAATAAAGGAAAGCAAAACAATAGAATCGATATTCGGAAATTTAAGCTCCAGTCCATTTAAGGCTTGTCGTATTAAAGACTAATTATAAGAGTAGATAATTACCACTACCTTGATTTTTGCTGGGTTCTCTAAAAGAAAAAATTATGGGAACATCTTTGAATTCTGATTAGATAAGCAGTGATGGTTGTAAAGCAATGCCGGCTTATTGCTCTGAATTTTACCGAAAAGGGAGCGAGAACAAATTTGCATACTTATTATAAAGGCAATACATGGCAGATGAGTACTGCTCTCTCTCGTTGTTCCAATAAATCGGTGAACAACAAAAATTCCACCCAGTTGCATGAAGGTCGCTACAGTCTTGAGCAAAATTTTAAAATCAATATTTAACGAACGTCTAGCCGATTCTGCTATATAATTTCATTGCATGTGTCGAAGCATTCCATATTTCACTTAATCTATAAATGTTACAACTTCACATTGTCGAAAACTGTGAGAGCAGGTGTCAGAAACCAAAAAATTGTCTCTATCAATAATGTTTCTCATGTTCTAATTAATTTAATGTACACACAATAAGGTTTTCCTGTGTCTGTATCATAATGCATAAATTCAATAGAGACTAGTAAATTTTAGTCAATATTTATGAGATGCATCTCCTAAATTAATAATAATAATAACAATAATAATAATAATAATAATAATAATAATAATAATAATAATAATAATAATAATAATAATAATAATAACAATAATAATGATGATGATGATAATAATAATGCAGTATCAGGTAGTGGTCCTCGTGACATCTGATGTTAACTGATTGGAAGTGTTATCATGTATATTGTTTTGTCCTGGAATAAAAGATGAGTTAGAGTAAATATTCTGCTCAATACCACAGATGTACTTGTCAGTTGTTTGACCATAACCAGTTGAGCATGTGTCTTAGTGGTTGACGATATGTGCACCTTTGATCACAATCAGTAGTAGTTGGGGAGCATCATAGCTGAATAAGGATAAACAATGTATCGTTGCATTTCAGATTGATTCCAAAAGTATAACATTTACCATATCGAAGTCGATTCGAGGATTTGACTGAATCGTTAGCACGCCGGACAAAGTGCTTAGCAAAAGAGGGACTCATAAAAACCAAAGCCATCTCCATTAGAAGAGGAATATTTCAGGGAGACACACTCTCTCCACTCCTTTTCTGCTTGGCACTGACGCCTTTATCTGATATTCTAAACAGAACTAGAACTGTTACGGCAAAACAATCAGCCACCACTTATATATGAATGATCTAAAACTGTACGCTACAAACGATTATCAACTGGAAACATTACTGTTGACATTACATGGATTTACCAAAGAAATAAACATGAAATTTGGCTTAGAAAAATGTGCCAAAGCAACCTCGAAAATGGGAAAGCTAGTTAAGAGTAGCAACATCACACTAGATAAAGTAAATGAAATAAGAGAATTAGACGAAAGCCAGACATACCAATACTTAAAAATCAATGAACTAGATACGTTACGACACACACAGATGAAAGAGAAGATAATAAAAGAATACTATAGACGAGCTAGATTAATACTAAATACAGAGCTTAATGCGAAAAACAAGATAATAGGTATCAACAATCTAGCCGTCCCAGTTATAAGTTACAGCTACATTATTCTTAACTGGACACTAAATAAACTAATCAAAATAAACAGAAAAACAAGGAAAATAATGACAGCACTTTGAATGCACAACCCAGAATTGACATAGGAAGGTTATATATACAGCGTATCGAGGGTGATAGAGACCTGATACAACTAGAAAACTATTACAAAATAACCACCATAGGACTACAAAACAAAATAAAAATTGTTTCAGTCTTTAAGGAAGCTAACAAATACAAAAAAGAAGTCATAATGCCTCACAACTATGAAGACAAAAAAAAAAAAAGAAACAAAAGCTGTAAAACAAATGAAATCCAAACTAAAACTGGAACAGCAATGGATTGTGATAAAACGATGACAAGAAAAACCACTTCATAGCAAATACAGCGTGAAACTAAACAGAAAAGAAACTGACAAAGCAAAATCCCAGCAATGGCTGAGAAGTTCAGGACTCAATGCAGAGACTGAAGGATTTCTAATAGCAGCACAAGATCAAAGTCTTCCTACCAGAAATTACCAAAAACATGTAATGAAAAAAATACAACTGCAGAATATTTGGAGTTGGACAAGAAACAGTAAATCATATTGTCTCTGGCTGCCCAGTCCTGGCTAAGAAGGAATATGTTCACATACAAGACAGTGCAACCACAAGGCGAGACTGGATGAGACCCCGGTGATTTACTTCGTGGGGGTTGAAATGTTGGGTAGTCAGATCACTAGGTCTGACAAGAAGCATGTTAGAAGAATCTGCAGGGAGATCGAAAGTCAACTTCATATTTCTGACTTAAGTAATGCCTACAGAGCAATCGCTATGCTTATGGGATCAAAACCTCGATGTACTAGAGTTTTAGAATTCTAATTGGCGGCTTACTGTGCATCGTACTTTGAGGAATTGTATAAGGACCCACCTAGAAAGTTTTGCATACTACGATGCCTTCAGCGCTGATAAACCATCTGACACTCAGTTATGATCCGCCGTCTATTGATAAGGTCCGTAAGAGTGGGACAGCAGTTAGTGTCTGCTGTACCTATAGGGAGATGATCAAGAAAGTTGGGCCTGCTACAGGCGTTTTTCTTTTAGCAGATCATCTCCTTACTGAATGAGGATTATTATTATTATTATTGCTCTCAGGATGGGTAAAAGTGACCGTCACGGCTACAACTATTGAGCTATTATACTCCACTCTTCTCAGTGTCTGGTAAGGTCTTTGCCGTGGTTATTCTAAACAGAGTGCAAAATCATTTGCTTGCCTTTCAGCGACCGGAACACTTAGAGTTCACGCCTGATAAGACAACTACTACCAGGATCCTGCCTTACCGAGTACACATCGAACGCAGGCAGAGTTTTCAATAGAGGCTGCATACAGCTTATGTCGAGTTCAACAAGGCATTTAACTCGGTCGACCGGATTGTGCTCCCTTGGGGTTTGGAGAATATCGGAACTGTGGGCGCAGTTCGGATTGGGTGCTTAACATCTGACCTTTTCACAAGTAGATCTGTGGTTCGTTAGGGTTGTGATTTGACTCCTATTCTATTTAATATCTGCATGGGATAGGTATCACTATGGCTAGAAAAAGTTATTCGAAACAAGTGTAAATATAGGTGTAAAAGAATTCTTTTGACAAAACTGGTATTCAATTTACCAACCACGGTAAAATTAAAGATCAAGATCGTAAAACAAGAAGAAATGTTGCTAAGCGTTTTGTTCAGTGAGCTTAAGACTCTACTAAGTAGCCGCTTAGGTTTTATTAAATAATACGTTCTGCTACAAGGCTTGGTATTTGTAGGGAAAGGCTGATCGATCGCATCGGCTCCAGTACATAACTAATATTCATTTTATCGACTCCAAAAGGATGAAAGGTTCGGTCGTGCTCCGGAGTTTTTGAACTTATATAATGAAGTCAAAAGAAATGCTGCTAACCATTTTGTCCGGTGAGGTAACTATACTACCAGCTTGTAGATTTTGTTATATTAAATAACAGACCCAATTCATTACTAGAACTAAATTTTCTTTTTATTTAACTATCACCTCTCTCTCTCTCTCTCTCTCTCTCTCTCTCTCTCTCTCTTTCTCTATCTCTTTCTCTCTCTCTCTGTCCGTTCTGGATTGCACCAGCAATTCAAACGCATTATGTCCCATTGTATTATACCAATTCACTTCCAGTATTACGTTAATGGCACATGCGTAAACGGAAAACGCAACTGTATGACATGTAGCAATTTCACTTGATTGAACAACTAAATGCTCATCTCCGAAACCGAGAGAGGATTAACCAAATCCGTTCGCGCGGAGAAAAAAATTTTCAAATTGAAGTAAGACCTCATTATTGGATGTATAATAGAACCTTCACTCTTAGCCTGTTGGTAATGGTTATGAAAGTGTTTGCGATGTGATGATGACTATAATGATTATGCTGTTATAGTTTAGCCCTCATTTCAGCCCAAACTGAGTAGAACTAAGATGAAAGACATTCACATCAAGACCATCCTGTTTTTCTCTAGTGTTACATAATCCAATGTTTACTGCAATTTGTTCAAGATCACAATGATGTACTTTAAGGGAACTGGAACGGTGATCATGGTAGTTGTGATGTTTGTGGTGTATTCATGGCTATGATGATCATATTGACGATGGTGGCGTTGGTAGTGATGGCTATGGTGATGGTGATGGTTGGTGGCGTTGTAGTTGGGGTGCAGTAGTGAAAGCCGTAATCTACCATCGCTCATAGGGACGTTAGTAGTATTAGCAGCAGCAGCAGTTTTTAATAACATCATTAGTAGCGTAACATGGTGAGCTGGGAGAATCGTTAGGACGCTGGACAAAATGCTTAGCGGCATTTCGTCCGTCTTTACGTTCTGAGTTCAAATTCCACCGAAGTCGACTTTGCGTTTCACCCTCTCGACGTTGATACAATAAGCAACAGTTGAAGACTATGGTAAATGTATTTGACTTCCCCCTTCACTAAAATTGCTAGCCTTGTGACAAAATTTGAAACCATTAATTTGGAGTGTGTTTAGATATTGTACCTGTGTCGTAACTATTAATTGTAGTAGTAGTAGTAGCAGTAGTAGTAGTAGTAGTAGTAGTAGTAGTAGTAGTAGTAGTAGTAGTAGTAGTAGTAGTAACAACAGCAGTAGCTACAACATTTAATGTATTTGAGGCGATGTTGTGTTTTGTGATGTTGCTGATGCCAGCCGTTGTAGTTGAGAATATAGTGAGATTGCGGTGGTGTGTCTTTTGTTGTTGTACTGATTGTTGTGAGATTGTCGTGAGAAAGGTTGTGGTTGTGGTGGTGATGGTGGTGAGGTATTTGACTGTAGTCGTTGTAGTTGCTGAGGTGGTTGTGCATGTTGTCGTAGTTCTTGGTTTGCAGTGGTAGTTGTAGTAGCCATTTAGAAGGGGTGATGGTGTTGCAGTTGTATAAGTATTATCAGTTGGTCTATTAACAGTAGCTTTAGTAGTAGTAGTAGTAGTAGTAGTAGTAGTAGTAGTAGTAGAAGCAACAGCAGCAAAAGTTTCTCCCATCTTTAACATCAACTGTTAGTGAGTTGAGATTGGCATTGCTGCCGCCCTATTTATGTATTTATGTATGTATGTATGTATGTATGTATGTATGTATGTATGCATGATGCATGTATGTAGGTGGTGTGTGCCTATGTATACATGAACATATGTGTATGTATATGTGTTTACAGGAGTAAGGAAGGGAGGAAAGGGCGGAAGGAAGATACATAAACTTGAGAATATCATTTAGTATTAATAGTTATTTGTACTTGCGACTCTTATCAGTATTTGAGGTGGCTGTTTGGGTTGTGAGATGGTAAAAGATGAAAATATATGGTAGTTTGTATATGTATGTATTTGTGAGCGCGTAGAAACTATTGCTATATTTCCTCTCACTAGCACCACCACTATCATCTCTAGAAGATGAGCCCCGTTTACTCGTCTTTTCAAAACATCCTGTCAAGATCTCAGGAGCGTGCAAATAAATAAATAAATAAACCAATGAATTAAAAGAAATATTTTACCTATACTAAACGGTATAAGCTATAGTGCTTCAATTGACAAAGTGCTGTTCCTTTCGCGAAATGGATGGAATACCTTTACATAGATAAAATCCTGTGGTTAGTGTCAGACGTCGGACAGACGTCACTGCTACCATTTTCTATCATCACCCACACCACAAATGTTTTCACAAAACATACTCTATTCCCATCCCTTCACTTTCTTTTCTCTCTCTCTCTCTCTCTCTCTCTCTCTCTCTCTCTCTTTATCTTTCTATCTCTCTCTCTCATTTCCTCTCATCTTTCCTATTTTATCTCTTTTAAATTTCTCTATTCCTTCCTATAAAAGCAAATTAACAAGCACCTACAATAACAACAGTAGTATTTCACGAGCCAACGTGATAGCCACTTTCTGGTCACTAAGCCTGCTAGAAATAACAGCAGAACTCTCCCTCAATGTTTCGACCTTTAAAAAAAAGGATTTCATAGTGGATAATATAGTCCTAAATTACACTGCGTAGAAAAAGAAAAAAAATTACAAAATGTGCCTTTGATCATCGGTCCCCTGCACCAGGACTGACCTGGGGTTAATCAACAATACCAGCACATCTTTTTTCAAAGACTCTCTATATCTCTCTCTCACTCTCTCTCTCTCACTCTATTTCTCTCTCTCTATCTCTATCTCCTTCCGATTAATTTCTTTCTCAGTCACTGTCCACACAACATGTTTATGGAAAACAAAAACACTTCTACAAACGTCAAACTACCGACTCTGGCGCTCTCAGATTAACATCAACATGTTGTACGCATTCATTCCGAGATAATAATGATTTCGAGTACCAACAACTCTGAAAAATAAAGAAGGCAAGTGCAAACGATGATAGAAAAGTTTAATACATGTGTGCCACATATCATTTGTTTTTCTTTTCTTCACTTCCTTTTTTTAGGTTAAATGAAAACTTCTACAGTGAACAATTATTGTTTGTTTGTATTTAATTTCCAGCCGCAGAATTGTATTAATGTATAAATACTTTTTTTTCAAAATCGATAATATTGAAGTGCATTAATTGATCTCTTGCCTGTCTGATGGAGGCATAAAACGGAGTACACGTGTTGTCAAAATAGCGCGTATGATATGAATATTAACATTACTAAGATAGTAATATCAGGAGTAATGGTAAAATTTCTCGGTATATACGTATTTTTCCTAATAAACCAAGAACAAGTATGATGTAAGTACGAAATATTTGCAGTTTGCTCTTAATTTATTTTTATTTTTTTATACATATATATATATTTCTTTTTTTTTTACATAAATGATTTTAAAATATTCTGTAGTGATTGTTCCTGCATTCCTGAATATGTTAGTAATTTAATAGTTGCAGCCTTGTCAGTAACGTTTTTTTTTTGTTTTCTTTCTATCAAAATATTTAAAAAATCATTATTTGTAGTGGGAATACCAATGGGTTTTGCTTTTACCTTATTTCTTAGTCACGGGAGGAAAGGTAGAACGTATGGTCTTTCTCGGGGCTACCGAAATTACTGGGTAGAAAGACGATAGTTCTCTGTTTAAAGACTTGGTATTTATGCCTGTAGAAGAGTGAACTTGGTAAAAGTCACCTAAAAGCCAGGTGGTGGTATTAAACAAAGTGATGGAATTAGTTAGACATAAAAAGAATAGGAGTGGTCCCTGTTAGACACCCACATAAATTCCATCTGCTGAATCCCACTCTCAATAATCTAGACGACTGGAAGTTACAGTAGAAGAGTTTTATTCAATTTATTATGCATTTGGATCGAACCCGACATCGATAGTTTTAACCCGCCACCATTTGCCGCTTTGTGTGCCTTTAGTGAAATCCAGTCTGTTGCAAGCATTTGGACCAGGTTTCCAATTTGAGAACAGCTTCCTCTCTACTTCCCACTAGACTCGAATGTTCTGTAACAGGTGGTGAGAACCGCTTTCCCGGCTATAAGATAAAAACATATATATACTTTCGAATCAAACCCGAAAACAGTTTCGAAGCGAACTTCTTGAAAGATATTCATCGCTAGTGTACTCAATAAAAATTGCTTATACTAAATAACAAAAATTATTATGCTGTGAATCTTCTAGTAAGAATGACCAAGAGTGTAAAATGGAGCGTCGGAATCAATGTTTCTCTTTTGGAGTTAGACATACCCCTGAAATCATATCAATGATCTTATACAGGTACAACATCGATTTTCCGGAATCTTTGGATCCAAAGTATTTCCAGGAGACGGATTTTTCCGAAACAGGGTCAGTTACCTCGGTCAATACACTTTAAATTTAACAAATATTGTTTTCAAATTTTGGCACTAGGCCAGACATTTCGAAGGGGTTGAATCGATTACATCGACTCCACTACTCAACTAGTACTTATTTGATCGACCCCGAAAAGATGAAATACAAAGACGACCATTTCAATTCAAAATTCAAAGACTGACGAAACACCGCTAAGCGTTTTGCCCAGCCAGCTCACCGCCATAAAGAAAACAAATGTTAAATTCAAATAATTAAACGAAATATAGATACCTGTACATTAGTATAATGATACAAATTTATTAATACAGTGCTTTCAAGGTACTAGTCTGCAAGATACCTACGATAATATATATA
>NC_068982.1:113253955-113255402 GCF_001194135.2 Octopus bimaculoides
ATATATATATATATATAGATGTCTTTGATCACCGGTCTCCTAAAACATATCACAACTGAACTTAACAACTAGATTTATGAGGATGGCAACTGGTGTCATTGATGCACAAACTGATCATGTACATTCGCACAGGGATATGCACGTACACACGCACCCTTTGTGTACATACATATTGTATATATGGTTTTATATCAGAGTGACCTTCTACTCGAGGGGTGCCTTCTAGCACACTGGGCACCAACCTGGAAGATCCAAATGCGCGTGTTATTGCTAGATACTCTTTGATCTTATACCTGTCAAAAGGGTTTATTCACCCTTTTGAGAGGTTTTGTCTTGCTGGGTTTCTAATAACTCTCATCACCAAGCTAACCTGGCGGAGATGCCGTTTTATTCATCGACAATTGACCATGCAACATGTTGTACTGGAATCCATGTTGTCAGTAGCACTCGTTCAATGCATGGGATATATAGAAGATCGATTGGAAAAGCAATGTTTCTCATCGTCACCAATAGAGGAAACAGGTAAAAGAAGGTGTGAGTGTTTTCAAAAAGAAAATAGCACTCATTTTGCAAGCAGAATTTAAGCGAGCTGCTCGAAAAATGCACCACCAATGTAGTGAAAAAGAAAGCTTGGATTGCAATACCTGCAAGCATATTTTCTTCTTATCAAGGGCTGGGCTTATTAGTAACTTGTGAACCTACAAGTGTAAAGTATAAATTTGTGTGAGTGCACAATGTTCTTAACGCTCAGTCTTCCATGGTATGAGACAGACAGGTAGATAGATTGAAAAGACAGATAGATAGATTGAAAGAAACATAGACAGAAAGATAGATATACATATATGTAGATATACCACTATAGCGACCAGACTATCTAGTGCTGTTTTTCACGGCTGATCATAATGTGTTTAATCGAACTGTTTTAAATTTCGAATGATGTCACTTCACTGGCCAGGTGAACAGGCCTACATCACCCCTGAAAGAAACGGTCGTCTTTCACAGACGAATGAGTGGACTGGAGTAACGTGAAAGGATATACTTAAGGACAACACAACGACTGGCTGTTCCAGGATCACAACCACGAGGTTGAGATCGTGAGTACAGCACCCTAATTACTAGGCCACGCGCCTTCATAATGTGTATACATACATATACATGTATGCATGTATTCATCAGATTACAAGTTCAAGTTTATACCCGTGATTATTGGGGACCTGGGATATGTAGCACACTGCCTAAATACCAATCTTGAGAAATTGGGCCACTCAAAACCAGAAAGGAAAAATCGAAGTCGAAGACTACAGATCGAATCCATCACTGGGACTGTAAAAATATGTAAAACTTTCCACAAGTTTATCATATATATATATATATATATATGAGCATGTCTAAATATGCAACTATATGAATGAGAATACATACATAAACATACATACATACATAAAAA
>NC_068982.1:113255412-113257912 GCF_001194135.2 Octopus bimaculoides
AAACAAAAATACTTTGTTGTTGATGTTGAAATTCCAATGAAAGAGCCTTGGATCTAGGTTAGAAACCGGTTTTTTTCTCTATTAGCGAGAAATCTTGAAATAAACTGAATAATGACATACATGCCTACATACATAGTATTGCAGCTGAAAAAGTTCAGAGTCACTGAAGAAGAGTCATACAAATAAGTTAATTTACGGTCAAGTGTACATTAAGTCCGAGGGGTACATTTGCAAATTTGTGGTTATTGACTTCAGAAAAAAGTTATTTTCCTAAATTTCTGTTTGTTGATGCTTGATGCTACAAATGTTCAGTTTCACACTGTTTCTATAAAGTACTCGGTGGATACAGGTAAATCTCTTATATATACGCTTTAGGATATAGAGTCCGACAATTTCCGAAAATTCAAATGAATCTTTCGAGTCCCATATTCACATTGAAAATACCATCTGGTTTTTTTTCCCCTCTACATTATGTGAAGTCTTAAAAATGAAATAAAACTCCAACTATGACATCCAATGCAGATTTATACTTTGTCATAATGTATAACCATTCTAATAATACATTTAGACCTTGTATTTCTGAATGCTACAAAATATTTTCCAATTTGTCTCTTTTTAACAGAGTTGCTATTTTCTTGTGTGCATAAACCATTTAGGACGTTCAAACATTTCAAACCCTTTGATATATTACTGAAAATGATAAATGAAAGTTATCCCCCACCCCCAGCAGCGTTTCATTTTTTTTCCGAACAATATTTTATTTAGTTGACACACAGATACTACACTATCCTCATATCATCCAACCCAACTGCTTTCCGAATAGACACACAACGTTTCATAACATTTAAATCTGCATTCTTTGACTGACCTTTCTGTTAAACTATTAACATCCTATCTTTCTTGTTTTGGTTTTTCCTCCTTTATAAATTTCTCTTCTATTCTCATTCCACTCTTCCTCAACTCCTAGCTAACATTATATATGCAATTTATAATAAAAGTTACCTCGTATGATATAATGATTCGACGATAAATGAAACTATAGAAAACTGTAAACATAAATCGATAAGCAAGTTGATTTGCTTCAAACAACAACCAATGTTTTCCACAATGCTAGATACTGTATTAATTTATGAAGAACACATTGAATAATGTCTGAGAAAGAATGGAATAGTCATGGCTGAAAAGTTTGACCATAAGGCTGCTGGTCAGATCTGACTTGGGGCTAAACACCAACAACAAAAACGTAATATTTCTACCCCACCGTTTAATAGCATTCCTCAGTTTACTGAGGTCTATTCTTTTCCGATGCTTTCAGCGTCTTTTACTTGTTCTTCATCAATGGTCGTTCAATGTGGAGTTTCAGTATTTTGCCAAATTCAGATGCAAACATTATTCATATAATAGCTAGTTTGTTAAACTATACATTTTCACAAATTGTAATTGTTTCCAGTTATCCTTTCTACACTTGTGATATTCAAAGTTTACATACCCGATAATATTATAAGCAAAGTATCAATTCCATTACTTTCTCTCAGGGCTTAAATCCCAGAAGTCCTTTGGCTTGGACATGGTAGAAGGGTACAGAACAAAAGAATGATATTTCACATCAATTTGTGTCTCTTTAAGATGAGCTCAAATCTTATTATTGTTGACTATACGTTTCATAATTCTAGGATTAATAAGTTAAGTATCAGCCAAATGATGGATTGATCTACTCATGTATACCTTCCAATCAAAAACACGCAACAATGTGTTTACATTACAATTCAAGATTTAATTATGCCTTTACGCGTTCTGAATTCAAATTCCAGTGTGGTTAGAAATACATGATGGTGCAATAAAAAGCTAAGCTTCAATCCTTGCATAGCATGAACTCATTCAAAATTGTGATGTTACCTATTGTCATTCTGAATCCTGACGGCAATGTTGAAATGTTGCTGTCATTGAGAGCAAGTACACATATACATGTTTCCTCTTGTGGGATACATTTTATTTTTCCATTCTGAAATTATTTCTTTCACTAATATATAGTTATGCTGCCAATATTGATAAATATTTATAAAAACAGCAAAATTAATTCTATTACAATTATCAAAATATCCTTATTCTCTATCTCTCCATTTTCTCCTCTTTTCACTTGTGTTCATTTCTTTTCCAAAGTAGTTTCTATTTATCACTATGAAATCTATATCAACGTGCATAGTTAGTTCGTGTTAAAATATAAGGTCGTGTAGTAATTCCGGCCCATGATATATGGAGCTAAATTGCCCCTTAAAATAGTTACTTTTTTCTTACAATCATTGGAAGCATGATTATTTTAATAACCAGTTACCTATGTTACGGCTGTTGGTCGTTTCGAGTCTCAGGTGGTAAACATTATCGGTTAGAGCGTAACATCATAACGTTTGTCAGTTGCCATCAATCTTTCTCCATACAAGTGCCAGATGGAACAGCGAGCTTGAACATATAATGTTCCACGGTGGATGATCACTAAGCATAC
>NC_068982.1:113259593-113264503 GCF_001194135.2 Octopus bimaculoides
ATATATATAGGGGAAAAGTAAAAAGAAAATGCCCATTAGACATAAAACATAAAGGCTTTTTTAAGAAAAGCAAAGATATATACATGCAATTAGATGATTTGAGGTGGAATTATGAAGTATAAAAATGCTTATTATGAATCATAACAAAGATTATTAAAAGTCAGAGCTGATCATTGACTTTGAATGAACACAGATTTCCAAACAGTGTTGTGTCTAATAGTACCTGAGTGAAAAGAAAACATGCAAGGGAGGTATGCAATTCTGAAAGTGGAGCAACGAAGGTAGATAGAAATACTGGAATATTAATGGTGTATAGGATGTGTGGAGATTAGTGGGATTATTGGTATTGGCAAAGTTAGTAGTGTCCTGTATTAAGTTGTGTGTTCATGTTGAGTTGTGGATAATATCTATTAATGAAAGTTGCCCCTTTATTTAATCTTTGCTGTGCTGAGGTGTTCTGTGAACGTTGATAAAAAGGGAAAATTAGGAAGTTCGGTTTAAGGATCGTAGCACATCTTTCTATGTCCTCACTGACCTGTATCTTTCTATATTGTGGGTAGACGATTTGTTCTTTGTGAAGAGTTGTTCTTCGTCGGTGTGACATTCCTGTTTGGCCTTTATAGGGATTTCCGTACCCTTAGCAGGTAATAGCATAGATTAAGTTTTCAGAGGCACCTGTGCCTCTGACAACTTAATCTATGCTATTACAGGACACTACTAACCTTACCAATACCAATAATCCCACTAATCTTCATACATCCCATACACTATTCGTATTCCAGTATTTGTATCTACCTTAATTGCTCCACTTCCAGAACTGCTTACCTCCCTTGCATGTTATCCTTTCACTCCGGTACTGTTAGACCCAACACCGTTTGGAAATCAGTGTTCATTCAAAGCCAGGGATCAGCTCTGATGATACCGGTAATAATGATTTTCATACTTCATAATTCCGCCTCAAACCATCTAATTGTATGTATATATATTTGTTTTGCTTTAAAAAGCCTCTATGTCTTATATCTAATGTGCATATTCTTTGTTTTCTTTTTAATTTTCCACTATTTATACCACGCGTAGTCTTCTTTGTTTGAAACCTATATCTATGATATATATACATATGTATATAAACGATATAAACATCTAGACAGATGCCGGAAGACCGACAAAAGCATAGCAGCTACAATTGAGGTCAATGAAAGAGTCAGTAGATGGGTAAATGTAATGAAAAGCAAGTTAAGCAAGTCGATTTACACAGAATATTAGATACATTTAATACAAATAACGTACATGTGTATGGATATAAAATAGTTCGACTTACAGAATATAAATGATATCAGGAGTTAAAAGGGTAGATTTTTATGAATCCAACAGCTGTTTCTAGGGTGGTCCTGAATAGTGATAGTTACTTTTATCTATTATCGGATAACACCGCCTCTGTCTTCAGAGTAGAATTTTACATTGGAAAATTTTACATTTGAGGTGTTGACAGGATGGAGTTTAAAGAGGGAATGATTTTGTAGAGAACAGAGTTTTTTAGGAAGGGGAGTTGTGGTGTTTAGATAGAGAGTATTCGGAGGAGAAAATAGATTTCAGGGTTAGGGTTAATAATGAGGCTATTGATTTTAGTAGAGATGAAAGATGGGTGGAAGGGGTAGTTTAGGTACTATGTAAGTGATGATCTTTGTGATAGTTTGTATGAAGGCTATAGAGTTGGAGATTGAGATAGTTGAAAAGGCTTCTAAGCCACCATTCGCCCTTCCTCTCACCTTCCTCCTTTTCTAGCTTCACTAGCCTCATTATTAACCCTAAACCTGAAATATTATCTCCTCCCACTACTCCCTATATAAACACACTAACTCCCCTTCCTAACACACTTAGTTCTCCACAAAATCATTCCATCTTTAAACTCCATCCTGTCCACACCTCAAATATAAAATTCTCCATTGTAAAATTCCCCCCTGAAGACGGAGGCGGTGTTATTTGATAATGGATTCAAGTAACTATCATTATTCCAGACCACCAAGCCCCCAGAAACAACTGTTGGTCTCGTAAAACTTTACCCATTTAACTCCTGATATCATTTATCTTCTGCAAGTCGGACTATTTTATATCCATACATATGTATATTTTTTGTATTTAATGTATATAATATTCTGTGTAAATCGACATCCCTAATTTGTTTCTTATGATATATATATATATATATATATATATATATATATATATATATAAGGGAAAATTAGAAGATGATAATACACTGAGAGTAGTTGAAATGTTTTTTATCAATATACTTGAAGCTTTAACCGGTTTCACAGCTTACACTAATTTTGAAAAAGTTCAAATAGAAAGACGTGGCTTGTGTCACAGCTCTCTTGCTTCTGATTATTGTTTGAAGTTTGCCCTATTTTTATAGGGAGTTCATGACTCAAATCAGTACACGTTTTAATAGGATTTGATTGGTAGAGGATAGTCACATGACTGGTATAAGAAATTTTTGTAGGTTACACACAAGGAGACCCAAAAGTAGGTTTACATTTATCACGTAGGCACTTTAAATTTATTTTAAGCATCTTATTGCATTTAAATATCTATCTTAGTATTAACTAAATTAGCATAGAATAATGGTTTCATATTTTTTTTATAATTAAGATCTAATCTGTTAACATATGAATGCAAAAGAGATAGTTGAATAACTGTAAACCTACTTTGGGCTATCCTATATATATATATGTGTGTGTGTGTGTGTGTGTGTGTGTGTGTGTGTGTGTGTGTGTATATACATATATATATATATGCGGAATCACAGAATTACACCAGTTGATTTTACTTTGCTTTTTTTTTATTTCTCTCAGATTATACTGGGTATTTTGTTTTTCGTTTAAAATACACCAGTTTACCACGAGCTTAATCTACTTTTAGCTAGTTTTCTTACATTTCCGTTGTTTTTTTTTTCTGAAACCACCATCATACCTGTTCTCGTATTCTACCTCCATCACAGCCGCCTTTTCTGTCACAAAACAAGACATATTTCTCCGTTACTTCCGTCTTTTATTTCTTTCTTTCCTCAACACATTTTTCCTTCTTCTAATTATCTAAATTCTAAAGAAGAGATTAGATTAAGAAAAGAAAATATCTCAGGAAATACAATTTAGTCAAATTTAAGCAAAAAGTTGAATTATTTTTGTCTGTAAAGCTTGACATTGTTATCATTATTTCCAGAAATTGTTGTTAAAAGAACAATGGAAGTAAACAATGACAACAAGGTTATAAATGATATTCAGTTGTGATTTTGGTGTTTACTCATCAGAAGCTTGCTTCCGCAACTTCACATATTTAATTCTCATATTGATACAAGGTTAGAAAATTATAGGTGAGGTGGGTAATCAATTTAATACAGCTACAACACAGGTTGTACATATTTTGTTGACCAATGAGTGCTGCGGTTCTTTTTACCATCAAGACACACTTTAACAAATCAATAATCTATGACCCACTTTTGAAATATTTATATAAAAATATATTTCAAGATATTTAATGCATTAAGATTTTATTCCTTTTTATGGAAATGTTTTGCTCATATTTTGTTTGTAGTAAATTTTGTGCTGTATACATTTTAGAAATATTTCAAAAAGATATTTTCTCTTCAAGGTTTTTTTTTTTTCAGAATTATACCACCACCCAATTTGGGTCGTGATCGCTAATTTGGGAATTGTGCCCAAGTTTAAATCTAGTGTTGTTTCAACTCAGTACAACGAAGGACGAAATAAAATTATGTATGATTAACGCCCTTGACTCTGCTGTTATTTATTTATTTATTTGCACCCTACCATCATGGTTTGGAAAACATATTGTACACATCAGTATACACCTCTTCTTTTTTTTGTAATATCTACATATGCGTTAGCAGTTATCATTGCCTGACCACATAAGTCTGTTTGCGAGCACTGCAAATTATCAGCTAAGTAAAAATATATAAATAAAATGGAAAGCGAAAATAATTGTTTGTACAGTGTAAAGTAATTAATTAGATAAAATAGGATTCCTTCGATTAAATAATGCCAAATATACCTGAATCACCGAAGTGTAAGACAAAGGTAGTGATACAGTATCAACAGAAGAGTTTCCTTTGTGCATGCGCGAGCGTGAGTGTGTGTTAGAATTTATGAGTAATGGCACGGTTATTTATATGAATTGCTGCACATTGATAATAATACTTATTATATAAAGAGGAAGGGCAGCAGATTAGAGGAAGCGATAGATTGTTTAAATTATGTTTTACGCCCATCCAAACCTTATGTTCTGAGCTCAAATGCTTCTGATGTTCATGCTGCTTTTCATCCAAGCAGAGTCAATAAAATATGTACCAGACATGTAATAAGGTGCTATTAATACAACTGTATTCCTTGCATGCATGTATGTATGTATGTATGTACGTACGTACGTATGTATGTATGTATGTATGTATGTATGCATCAGTCGCCATGTTTGATCACTAACTCCAAAAGTTTTTTTCGCGTGTTCCTTTCTGTTGAAGAGGGTAGGCTCGAAGCATAAAGGACTTTCTCACCTTCCCGAGCGTCAAACTAATACACCTGTTTTTTTGTTTCAGTTTCTGTCTACCAAATCCTCTCACAGTTCTTTGTCGATCCGAGGCTATGGTAGAAGGCACTTGACAAGATGCCAGCAAGGGGAGTGAACCTGCAACAACGTGGTTGCAAAGCAAGCTTCCTAACACATAGCCACGCCTGCGCCTATAAGCAAAACCTTGTACCGAAATCTAGCTTACTCTTCAGAGCAATAAAATCTAGAAAGCTTAAATGGAACCCAAAATCGAATGTTGTTTCAAAATTTGAATGATCATCGCACACGCACGCACACACACACACACACACACACACACACACACACAC
>NC_068982.1:113264513-113269888 GCF_001194135.2 Octopus bimaculoides
CACACACACACATACGAGGAGAAACCTTAGACTTACCGACGTCCAGCTCAAACATCCATATTATCTATCTAACCACACTTGAAAAACCTGCGAAGGCCATAACACTATCTCGTTAATCCCGCCAAACGCAAAATGAAACATTAAAATAAGAGACTCTCTACCTATTTCTTGACTCGCTAAAAATAGCTGCCGCATTTTTCTGCAGCCCTCTTTGTCGTTTTCACTTTTTTCTATTATCCATCATTGTCCGTGTTAATATAACAAAATTTTCCGACCGAATCGAACCATGTATGTCCTGGTTAGCTAACGTACGTACTGCAGGATATTGAAATATGGCATCAGTAAAATTCATATAATTATTTTCTTAACATGAGCGAGAGCAGGAGTGGCTGTGTGGTAAGTAGCATGCTTACCAACCACATGGTTCTGGGTTCAGTCCTACTGCGTGGCCCCTTAGCCACGTGTCTTCTACTATAGCCTCGGTCCGACCAAAGCCTTGTGAGTGGATTTGGTAGACGGAAACTGAAAGAAGCCCGTCGTATATATGTATATATATGTATGTGTGTGTGTGTGTGTGTGTGTGTGTATTTGTGTGTCTGTGTTTGTCCCCCCAACATCGCTTGACAACCGATGCTGGTGTGTTTACGTCCCTAACTTAGCAGTTCGGCAAAAGACATCAATAGAATAAGTACTAGGCTTACAAAGAATAAGTCCTGGGTTCGATTTGGTCGACTAAAGGCGGTGCTCCAGCATAGCCACAGTCAAATGACTGAAACAAGTAAAAAGAGAGAGAGCATAAGAGCATCATTTTGAGAGAGAAGAGTCATTTAAAAAATCAAACTCAGAAGTGATTGATTCTAAGTCTATCGGTACATCAAGAGGCTGGTGGTTGACATCGATAGGATATCAGCTCAATAGGAAGAGGCACTGAGAAAGCAGAAAGCATTTCGTCAGTGTTGTACCTCTCTCATCTGTTAATTACTATTCACAGGACATTTGTCAATCGAAATCTATAGCAGAAATCACTTGGTCTCGATGCAACATATATTGAACTCCAGTTATGCAGTTACGAAAATAACCTTTTATCTACATCACTTTTTGTTGGAATACCTTATAAATTAGCGAACATTATGATTTACAGTATCATGTAGGTGAAGTAATTCATAGAATAGAAAAAGAAATATACTTTTGACGCCCAAACCAATTCGCAACAGATTTCACTCTTCTGAATTTGATTCAGTTTGCTATCAATTTTTTATGACTGCCTTCCGAACTACAACAGAACTATAATTCGTTATTTTGGCAAGAAATCTCTTTACGCAATACTATGTGTTTCATAATGCTTTAAGCATGAATTATTCATTCTAAGGTAGACCGCAGTCTGGAAAGAACGGGCAATTACACAAAGATTAATAGTGTTGGTTTGGGTCAATACGTGTTACTGATTTTGAGATTTAAATGATATTGTCCACGCACTGTTGTGCACACGGGAGATGGTATAGGAGAAATATGGTTGACTGGTTTATAGGTGCTAAATTAGAGTTAATTGAGGTGTTTATAGTAGCAGATAATCTTCAAGAGTAGAAATTTGATAATAGAAAGGGAAATATACGAGCAAATAACAGCTTATGAACTGAAAGTTGTCTGTAATATATCAAAAGATATGATTGTGAATATACAAAATCATTGCAGAGAGGTTTTAGCCTTGTGTGTGAAATTATGTGTTTGAAGTAAAAATCTAATCTGTATGTCACACGATTTGAAATATGTTAAAATTATTGGAGTTTAAAGAGTAACATTAAGTATTTGGTATTACAGCATTTTTATTTAAATGGTTTCTTACAAATATTAAATAATAGACAATTATGTAAGAGTTGCAGTTAAAATAAATATTAGGAATCGTTTAACTAATGTACTCTTTGATTGAGATGAGGCTTTGTCTTGCTTTTTTTTTGGTTTTGTGCTGTGTTTATAGGTAAGTTATTCTTGTACGGAGAAAATTTCACAAATTATCGAACTTTGTTTGTTGTAGCAAGCCTCAGAATGCACATTGCTGTACACTAGACTGTATGTGCTCGCTCGATCTGCTAGAAGTAGTAGCACTCTTCCCTCGAATAACACATAGGATAATGCAGTCATACGTACGTTGTTTCTACAAAAACGGTGTACCTTCCATTTGCTATATCTTAGAAGGAACCGATGAGACGCTTATCGGTAGAACACCTTAGTTTGATGGTCTATGCAAATATTACTCACATGGGGTGGGGCTAAACATCTTTTTCTGTTTGATTGACACACGTGTGTGTTGGTGCATACATGTGTTTGTGTATTTACTGTAATGTACAGCAGTATAAAGTTATAGATTTCAGCTAGTAAGCATGGATAAATTAAGCATAGTAGACTGTCGTAAAATGATTTCAAATTTGATGTACTGATGTAATTTTGTATGCTCATTATTGGCATGAAATTCATTTTAGCCATAAATCAATAAATAAACAGTTAACAACTTTTAAAGTTTGCCAATTTTGAGTAATTTTTGCCAGTCTAAAGCCACAGACATATAGGTGCCTGTTTCCATCGTAACAAATCAAGCATTGGGAACTCCCCTGTATAGTTAATGTGTGTTTACGAAAAACGAAAATCGTGTGTTTGTGAAATATTTCATTTCTTTACAGTTTGGTTTTTTTTCTGTTCTTAAAACAACAAAATATGTTGTTTATTCTTTTTTTTCGCATTGGATACATATTGAATGCTTAAAACTACAAAATATGTGTTGTTTACTTGGTTTTTGGTCATTTTTCTCTCAATAAATGCTTAAAATACGTGCTATCGTCGCAATGTTGATATTATTGTTTTGTCGTCTTACGACTGAAGTCAAGCACAAAAATGACGGCTTCCAAATCCTGTTTTCTGACCGGATAAAAACTATCAAACGTTAAATCTCAGTAAAGTTGTCAAAAAAATTCTGGAACAAGTGATATATAAATATATATATATATAATACATATATACATATATATATACAGGGGTTGGGCAAAATAATGGAAACACCTTAAAATTTCAAACAAATTTATTTTAATATGGGGTAGGACCACATTTGGCAGTAATTACAGCTTGAATTCCACGAGGTATGGACTTGTACAGTTTGAATTGTTTCCAAAGGAATTGTTGTCCATTTTCAGCTAAAACAATCTTCTAGTGATGATGGTGGAGGATATCGACTCCTTGGTTTTCTAAAATGCACCATAAATGTTCAATAATATTGAGATCTGGGGACTGTGGTGGCCGGATAAGATGTTCGACTTCATTAGAATGTTCCTCGTGCCATTCAGTAACAATTTTACCTGTATGAATTGATGCATTATCATCCTGAAAGATTGCGTTTCCCTTCGGAAGCAGTTCTGCAACCATAGGATGAATTTGATCAGATAAAATGCTTAAATAGTCTTAACTATTAATTCTGCCATGAAAGGACACCATTAGGCCGGCGGATTTCCAAGATATACCCCACCCCAGATCATCACAGATCCTCTTCCGTGTTTAACAGTTGGAAGAAGGCAGTCTGCGTTAAATGCTTCTTTTGGCTGTCTCCACACGTATACTCGGCCGGTTGTCGGAAATAAGGTAAAGGATGACTCGTCCACGAAAATAACATTCTCCCACTGCTCTAGGGACCAATTCTGTAAAAGCTTTGCAACGTTTGTTTTTGAAAGTAGTGATTTTCTGATTGCATCCCTCCCGTGAAATCCGGCTTTGTGGAGCTCCCGGCGAACAGCTTTTGTGGAAAGTGGGTTCTCAAGGTGGTCATTAGACTCTGCAGGAATTTTAGGAGCTGTACTTTTGTGATCCTTTCTAACAATTCACGTAAGAGTCCGACGGTCCCTATCTGAAAGTTTTGGTTTTCTTCTGGACACTCTTATAATCATTAACATTTATTTAAAGCTGAGATTATACATTCAAATTATTTCTTGTTATAATGTGAATATTTAATATTTAGTAGATATGCCCTTTACATTTTTCAGTGCAAAGACCTTATGAAGCATGTTACTGATCAGATGACGAATATTGTATTGCAGAATGTCTCGCCAAGTTTAATGCAGTAACATCAAAAGATCTGGTTTTGAAGATACTTTCTTGTTCTTTTTATGAAGTGTCCTGTCCATTATTTTCCAGAGGTGTTCAATAGGTTTCATACCTGGTGACTGGTTTGGACATGGAAGCTTTTTAATGCCATTCTCATTCAACAGATCTTGGGTCATTTTAGCTGTGTGACAAGGAGCCCCATCTTCCATATATAAAGAGTATTCTTCAATCATTTTACTACTGGAGAAGATTGGAAGATATCCTTTCTGCAATATGGACATATATTTATCTGAGTTTACCTTTCCCTTACACTTCACTAGCTCTGATCAACCATTGCTCCAAACTGCTCTCCAGCCCATCACAGAATAGCTGCCGTTTTTCATTGTCCACTGCAATCTTTTCACATCAAATTCTTGATCACAGAATTTCCAGACCCACACTCAACCACTGTCAGGAAATACAGCGAGTCTGGAATCATCAGTGTCCCAAAATGCTAGTGGCCGCTCCACCATCTCACTGGCCCAATCTTTTCTCCGTTAGATGTTGGCTGGTCGACAAAGTGCCATAGTAACCAAGTTTGTGGAGATATCTGACAGCTATTCTGGGACTGGCATCAATTTTTTCTGCTATATTAGAGGTCTTGCAACGTGGATTATCCTCCACACTACTCTTAAAAAAGAGAAGGGTCCTGTCAGAGGGCCCAGGTTGATCTGGGTGAAGTGATGTGGACTCCTTCTCTCTCTGGTGAATTGGACAATTACTCTATTAACTGTTGAAGGCAAGATCACAAGGTCTTCGGCGATTTTATGCTTACTATGTCCAGCTTCAGAAAGACCCTTTGAAATTCAGACAGTTCCAAGGCTTCTTTTATATATGGCACGATTAAATAGTCACATATAGTTACGTTCTGGTTTCAACGAATCAGTTGCAGCGCACACTTCAACGTGAAAGGTCATGGCTTTCCATTAGAGTAACGCGTACTGTAAAAGGTGAGGCTGTTGCAGCCCAAACTACAACGTGATAGGTCGTGGCTTTTCATCATTGTAACGCGTGCTGAAGAACGTGAGGCTATAATTCCAGTTCAGAAACCAGTCCACGTGAGGCCAAATACTTGAATGTATGTTGAGATATTGTCCTAGCCCGTTTGCCCAGAGACGGTTGATTTCTGTAGTCATCACCAGTTTTTTCCGGCGATTTAAATAAGAGCTTTGACTGTTATTTCCAGGCAGGTAGACATACATAGTATGTCCTTTGATACACACACACACACACACACACACACACATATATAT
>NC_068982.1:113270012-113270599 GCF_001194135.2 Octopus bimaculoides
AAAAATAATATTAGGATAAGTGAAAATTACTAATACCTTATCCCAAAACTGCTGGTCATGTGAATGAGAAAAAACTTCTTCTTTTTCTTCATCATCATCATTATCATCATTTTATCTTTACAATACGGTAAATGATGCACACACATGCGCGCGCGCACACATACAGACATGAGAGCACACACGCCTACACACAAACAAACACACATTGCTCACATTACTCACATACACATTACTCATATAGTGGCCTCTATTCCTCGCACTAAGTGATCATGTTACCTCTATTCAGGCATTCATGTCTTACTCTTCTCCGTATGTCTATTGTGACCAACTGCACTCAGGTATGACGTTATGTCTTCACGCAATTGCATTCGGAGGACACCGGCCGCCTAGAATTTTGGTTCTACTCATATCTTGATTGCACATAACTCGCAACAATTCAGCACAACCTCAGTGGCAGTGATCTCATCAAGAACTCTTGATAAAGATTTTATTTATAACCCCATCCTCCACGTTTAGAAATGATGTTGACTGTGTGTGAATGTGTGTGTGTGTGCGTGTGTGTGTGTGTGTGTGTGTGTGTGTGTGTG
>NC_068982.1:113271344-113276816 GCF_001194135.2 Octopus bimaculoides
ATTATTATTATTATTATTGATTGAGAGAGCAGTGCATGCCATCAAAGTGACATTGGGGTAAAATATACGAAGCCCAGTATATCCATCATGACTACCCGTCTGATAAGGGTACACCAGGTACATGCAACACAACCGTATGTACGCGACATGGTGATCTCATATCAAGATAAACAACGCATGACCTCGCAGGTGGGGCCCAGTTAGAATTTTCTTCGGGTTGTGTAGCCCATCTCGCTCAAAAGGTCCCTGAATAAGGTTTGTTTAAGGATGTTGAGCAAAACACCCATGTCTCCAAAGGTGAATCATTCAAGCCCCAAAGAATTCATCTCAGCACATGGCTATGATGCTCCCCCACTACTTCTGCTCGTGATGAGAGATGCACATATCATCAGCCAGCAAGGGGTATGCTCAACTGGTTAAGGTCAAACAACTGACAAGCAAATCTGTGGTATGAGTAGAATATTTACTGTAGCCCATCTTTTTATACCAAGACAAAACAATGCACATGATAACACTTCTAATTATTATTATTATTACTATTATTATTATTATTATTATTATTATTATCATTATTATTATTATTATTATTATTATTATTATTATTATTATTATTATGAAAGGTGGCAGTTAGAACTGTTAGCACGCTTGACGAAATTCTTAGCGGCATTCCGTTCGTCTTAACGTTGAGCTTAAATTCCACCGAAATCTACTTTGTTTTTCATCCTTTCCAGGTTGATAAGTACCAGTCGACTTCCCTCTTCCTCAAAAACTGCTGGCCCTGTGCCAGAATATGAAAGCATGTTGTATGATGCAAGAGAGGTAAAAATACTCCATTATATATTGTGTGTTAAAGTATGTAAATTCCTCTAATGTAAAGGCCTTAAGAGGTACATTGTTATTTGCTATCAGGTCATAGTAACCGAACACGTATCAGTCGCATCTTTCGCTGAGTTATATATAAATAAACAAATAAATAAATAGACAAATTAACGATGTTCAACAAAGCGGAATTTCGTAAATATTTAGGAAGGAGACAGAAAAAAGAAAAGGACTATTATTAGTAACAGTGATACAAGACAATGTTTGCTTGTTTTAAAGATTTTGCTCACCCTATGAAAGCTTCTTTGTGACCATTGCACTGAGATACATTCACAGTGAGGATCACTTGAAATTCTGACGTATATATTCCTTTCGCTATTTATTTAGGTTACCCAACGCTTCCAGTGGATATCCCACGCTCGTAGTAGTAGTCGCCACCGCCGTCGCCACCGTCGTCGTCGTCGTCGTAGTAGTAGTAGTAGTAGTAGTAGTAGTAGTAGTAGTAGTAGTAGTAGTAGTAGTAGTAGTAGCAGCAGCAGCAGTAGTAGTAGTAGTAGTAGTGGTAGTAGCGGTAGTAGTAGTAGTAGTAGTAGTAGTAGTAGTAGTAGTAGTAGTAGTAGTCATTTTATTGTTTTAGTTCTAGGGGAAGGAATTAAATTATCTTTTAATAGATTTGATATATATATTTTCAGTAATGAAGACATTGTTTAAATAATATTCTTGCAAATCTTTGAGCACAAGAACTACAACCCTTTCGTCTTCGTCTCTTCTCTGTTTTCTCTATCATGATAAGAAGAGACGTTGTTCTTAGTCTTTTCGAGATCTACGCAAACGCTGCAGTGAAGATAACTGGTTGAAGATCATTTGACTACTATTCAGAGTAGACTGTTGAAAGTTATAAGAACATGGGCGAGCAGATAGTTTGAATTGATGCAGGAGTTAGTACAGAGTATGAGAAGTGAAAAACAATGATTATTCTATATGGAGAATAATCGGATGTTTAGAGATCCCTGATCATTGAGGTTTTATAAAGTTCGTGAACTGCAATGATTATTATAGCACACAAAGAAAGGCTATGCTGAGTTGGTATTTGCACTGATAGTTTAATACCAATATTAAAGTAAATATTAAGTTATTTTCTTTGATTAAAAAGTTTCAAAGACTTTCCAGCTTAAAATTATTTCATGAAGGATCGTTTATCATGAAGCTCTAGAATATAGTGACTGCGAAGTGGCACAAATAGCAGGGCACTAGAATGAATTATTTCACTTGTTGCTTTCTCCTACGTACAAATCAATGGGCTCACGCATGAACTGTGTATATACAAACATATGTTTGTGTATACTCATCCCTACAAATATATGGTATTGTGTCATATTGAGAAAGGAATAGTTAAGAATTAAGAAACCAGCAAATACGAATATTGCACATTAGTAACAAACTTGAATAGTTTTAATGAAAACAGTTGCTTAGGAAAACCTGTAATGTCAAGTAAAACTTAGGAATAGAGAAAAATCGTATTTCACAAATAGAAAACAGAAAAATTTATTTTTCATATTTTGAAACATTTTGTCATTAGTTGCTGTATCATCATTCATTATATAATTGCATTATTTTCTCTTATTTCATCTGTACCATGTACTAGTGTCTTTATTTTGTAGATAAAGCAGATGAAGCAACGAATACATTCTACTGTGTGAGTGTGTGTATGGGGGCTATCTGTATGTGTATATGTGTGTGATAAACGTCTGAGTGAATTATTGAGTATCTATAGATGAAACTCGTGCTTATACTAACTTAATGATGATTTAACATAAGTATAGCACTGTTGATACTACAATCATAACAATGAAAACGTATTGGAACGAATTCACTTATTCACTTCAAACACCATTTCTAATCTCAATGTCAATTCTAGATACTTTATTACTTAAACCTTAAACATGGCGGTCAGCTTCGTAAAAGAAATAATTAGCACCAATTCGATCGATAAAATAACATCTAAAACCTACTACAAAACTAATAATTGAATTATTTTTGTTGTATGAAAATCAAATCAACGTCTGTAATGGAGAAAATTCCTCTTATTAACTGTCAATGCCATTGTTTTATTTTTGTTATCTCTCTATATGATTGTTTCTACAGCTGAAGTAATCAATCAAGGCTAATGAGAAGCGAAGAAAAAACAAATCACAGTCATTCGATTATACTAGATACGTGTAGTTTTTTCCTTTTACTTTTCCTAATGTTAAGTTACATATAATTGTATGTACAAGAAAACCTCACTATGTCACTCAGCATTTGCTATCTACAAGAGAAATGAGGTGATAGTAGTTTGTTTACCTTCACATTATTTACTTCAACACGACAGGTTTCATAAGTTACCGACTTTACATACTATAACAATATGAGTTTCTGAATTGATAATTTGTTTTCTTCTTGAAATATATTTAGTCATTATAAAAGAATATATACAAGGTAGAAAGTTACCCTGTTTCAAATGCACTACTGAAAACTGGGTAGATGCTAAAGGGGTAGGAAGTCTTTAACATTTCTGGAAAACATAATTAGAAATTAGTAATGATGAAGGGTCTTGTTTACTGTAATTTATTTACTGTGTTGGCATTAATTATAATGATATTATAAATATATTTTACATGAGTTTCCCTGCCAAATATAGCCTCCACACGTAATCATTGTTATTGTTACTCTTCTGCTGAAGAGAAGAAAATTCTAACCAGTAAGCAAATATTTACATATAACAATAACAAAACTACTTTCTATAAAAACAAACAGTCTCGAACAGCAATTTCAATATATTATTTCGCAAGTCGGAATTTCTATTTCTGTTTATATGAAACGTTGTATAATTGAACAAAACACTAAGATATGGAGTCTGTTATTAACCTTGTTTGATTTTTATATAATGAATTCTTTTATTTTTCTCATTCATCACAGATTTCAAGTCACACCTGAAGGCAATTTCAGTATTATAAATATTCAAAAATATAAAATACAAATGAAATGCGCTAGGAAAATGCAAAAAATCGTAAAATACAGTACGTAAAAGGAAAAGGCGTTGGACATCCACAAATTGTGTTAGATATAAACAATCGATAAACACAATGATAGATACAACCCCATTATGATGTAAAGGAATCCAATTTTGTCACTGAGTAGCTTTCGGCAAAACAGTCTGTTATGTCAATAGAATGATTAGAGTACGCGGAAGTTTGCCAATAGCAGTCATTATTTAATCTTTCATGATATATTAACGTCATAATAAAACCGAAAGATAAGAAGTTTGACCTGCTTGTATGTTATAGCTCTTAAAGATAGCTAGAGATACTGATTAGAAACGGTTAGCTTCAGATAGACAACATATAAGACTTAGATATATGAAGTATATTTGAAAATGATAGTTTCATACAAACTCTTCCTCTAGATGCCATGTGTGCACTACATTGTAGTCGAGGCAGATTGACAGTGTACTTCTTGTTCTGTACAACACAGTGTCTGGGTGCCTATACGCGTATATGTGTGCGTGTGTGTATACTTTGATACTTTGATGCGTTTCGGCCAGTATTGGCCCGGGCCATGTCTAACTTAATAGCACCACCTGGCAAAGTTAAATCAGGAATCGGACAACATGGCCCACCCGAGGAGAGAGTTATTGTTCACGGAGACATATCCGGGTGTAGGAGGTTTATCCGGGATTTTTTGAAGGAATTTGCCCAAAGACTTCTTGAAATTTATGGGGTCTGTTTCTGCTTTAATGTGTTTTGGTATAATTTTAAAAAGAGCGGGGCCAGTTGAGGTGAAACAATTGTGCTGTATTGTTATTATGTAACGCGAATATGATTTATGTTGTGGGCAGATAGAGCGGGGTATAAGTCTTGGGTCTATCTTAAAGGCGATGCCAATATTATTTGGGCAATGCTGATGGAATATTTTCCATATCATGCAGATCTTTCATGCCAGATATCTTTTTTTTAATTGACTTTTGAGATGCTTCAATTTTCTTGATATTTTGTTTCGTATGGGGAGATTGGCAAATGTAGAGAAGAGGATAATGGTATCGATATCTCTCGACGGGAAAGTTCTGAGAATCCAAGAACACATTCTGCGGGCCATGCCACTTTTCCTGTTTATATGAACAGCCCAGCTTAGGTTGTTGTTCACAATTACTCCCATGTCTCTGATGTTTTTAGATGCCATATATGTATGTATGTATGTATGTATGTATGTATGCATGTATGTATGTATGTGTGTACCCTCCACTTCTGCACTATCTCTGACACTTCTGTCTCTTTTCTTGACATTTCGGTCAGCATTCATCGCTCCACTCTCACCACCTCCATCCACTACAAACACACAGTCTCACACTCATACCTCAACTTCTTCTCCTCCCACCCTAAACACACCAAGCTCTCCATCCCCTATTCTGAATTCCTCCTCTACCTAGGCTCTGCAGTGACGACCATGGCTTTAAGACTCAGTCTCAACTCATGGCTCGTCAAGTCATCCTACGTGGATATCACCTCACTACTATCCACACCGCCCTTGCCAGAGCACGTTCCGTGGACCGTGCATCTCCCCCTCCCCCTCCCCCTCCCCGCCGTCTCCCGTCACCCGTTTCCACTCACCTACCAC
>NC_068982.1:113278125-113280542 GCF_001194135.2 Octopus bimaculoides
AATGAGGACAAATATCCGTCAAATGTAAATAATGTAATTAACGTACATAATTTTAAATATAGAACTGTAGTATATATATATATATACATACACAACAGACACGTACACACATATATGTATACATATATGTGCATACACACACACACTCACATACACATAGATAGATCGATCGATCGATAGACAGACAGACAGACATATAGACAGACATATAGACAGACATATAGACAGACATATAGACAGACATATAGACAGACAGACAGACATATAGATAGATAGATAGATAGATAGATAGATAGATAGATAGATAGATAGATAGATAGATAAAATGACGACGAGTGTTCTAGCTGATTCGATCAACGGAACAGCCTGTTATAGAAATTAACGTGCAAGTGGCTGAACACCCGACAGACACGCTAACCCTTAATGTAGCTCGCAGGGAGATTTAGCGTGACAAACAGAATGGTACAAGACTGGCCCATTGAACTCAGGCACAACTCATTGTTCTTACTGAGCGGACTGGAGCAAAGTGAAATAAAATATCTTGCTCAAGGATTCAACACGCCACCGGAAATCGAACTTATGACATTAGGATTGCGAACCGAATACCCTAACCACTAATGTTTCTTTTTATGTAAAAATACATTTAAAACCAATTTTACATTAAACTGAAAGATCACTGTATAAATCCTTCTTTTTCTTTTTCTTATTTTATTTATTTTTGACAATGCTAAAGCAAATTAATTGGATGCTTCTTTCATCGTCGAACTTTTTGTGATCACTTAATCTTTTTTCAACCCTAATACAAGCGTTACGTTTGGTCTTCTTTCTATCTTACTTTGATACTAGCGAGAAACTATTTTCAGAAGCAATGCAAACGTTTCGTTGGAGGCTTCAATATAAAAATATACATATTCTCCCACTGTTAAAATAAATATCGAATACACGCTTGCTCCGACATTCGAGTGTTCTTTTCAAACCTGTTAGGTAAAATAAAGACAGAGATTAATTTTTGAAAAGAAAATGAAAATGTCTGCGAATTCATGAAAATTCACAAAAGACGAATATAGCACCTAATCTATAGTGTATGTTTATCAAGTTTAAACTGACGAGAAAAAATCTGAAAAGCGACGCTCAAACAAGTATAAAGCTTGAGGTGAATAATTGCAAAACTGCGGTGGCATGACAGTTCAGTATGAAGTTTATCATTGCCTCACCACCGCAGAGAAAACGAGCATATTTGTATGCACGAATGTCTAATCACTGGGAAACGTACGTTGCTAAGTCATTTGTTAGTGTTACGTGAATGTACAGCTATACAATGCACCATTTCTAATTATCATATGCGAAACTGAGCGTATACACCATAAGCTGAGCAGCCATGAATGTTGTAGTGCTTTTGCGAAGAATTTCTGACTTTCTATTTATAAAGAATTTATTCATTTCTGTTTTATTATCATGGCCGGGTTCCAGCCCGGTCTGCAGCAACAAAGTCCAGCCGCACACTTCTTGGTCCATCATCACTGACTCGAGGTCCTGGATACATTCCAGGTCAGTGTCTGCAATCAAGTCGTTGATGTAAGTGTGACGACGTTTTCCTCTTCTTGCATTACCATGAAGTGGGTTCCACAGGACTAATTTGGAGGTTTCCATTCCAGAGTGACGCACGCAGTGACCATATAGCCTCAGCTCTCTTTGCTTGATCTACTCGCTAACATCCGTGCAGGTCTCCATAATGACATTCATTTGTCATCTGTTGCTGTCATTTCACATGTAGAGCCATTCGTTATTTTTAGCAGGTCGAATGATATTATAAAGGCTCTACCACGATTATAATAGCGCTATTATTTTAGGTGCGTAGCATTAAATAAGCCATGAATGAGCTTAATAGTGTTAAGTGGTTCCTCAGCCACCGCGCTCGTCTTACTAGTTTAGTGTGTCTTGGACTTCACTAATGACGCGAGTTGTTAAAAGAGGTTAGCATCATAATTTGTTGGAAATTTCTCCACTGTTATTTCTATCAAAGTGAGTGACCGTGTACAAATTCCCCAGTTCTCCCATTCAGTGAATATAATCATCTCTATTAGTTTGGTATTCACGTTTCTGACATTTTTATAGACTCTTTTAAAGAATAACAAACACACACAGATACTCATGCACACACGCTCTTAAATAAACTTTGCGAGGTATTTTATATATATGTATATAAAGTTATGTCGATTATAAAGACTATGAAAATGTCTCAGAAACGTGCATACTGAAAATAGGTGCGTGCATGTATCTGTGTGTGTGTGTGTGTGTGTGTGTGTGTGTGTGTGTGGTTTCGTATGTGTAACATTTCTGTATTTGCAATAGATATGTGGTTCTTGTCTTGTCAATGAACCTGTTGTTGTTCCCAATTTGTTGGCGCTAACCCAGCA
>NC_068982.1:113281005-113289471 GCF_001194135.2 Octopus bimaculoides
TATATATATATATATATGCTAGTGTGTGGGAAGAAAGCCAGGCATGCATACAGAGATACATATGTACACAGTTGGCGTTATTAATAGAGTTTCATGGTAAAATTCTGCAATACACATTTAACGTATACAGTGACACCTTTAAGTATATTCTTCATGCCTGTTTTGCTCAGGTGAATATCGATTTGTGATGGTAAACTTGTAATTTTCAAAATAGCATTTTGGTTCTTGTTCTTTTTTTACATATATTTTTATTTAATTCTTTTTCTGTCAGTCTAATTGTATTTATTCCGACTGAAACACCTGATAGAGCTGTAAATTGATTTAGTGTAACACTTTGAAATAAGTGTTCTTTGAGCGTGTGTTATGATATTTTGATTAATCCACTGGGACGTTGCACAGAAATGGAACACAACGAAGGTTACGTTATGGCTGAGACTTGTTCAGTAATTTACGGAAAAAATTAAGAAATTTAATTAGCCTAGAATCTGAGAAGATGCTTCTATACGTGTGTTTATCTGTGTATGTGTGTGTGTGTGTGTACGTGCTTGTGTGTGTGTGTGTGTGTGTGTGTGTGTGTGTGTGTGTGTGTGTGTGTGTGTGTGTGTGTGTGTGTGTGTGTGTTTGTGTGTGTGTGAGCTTGTGTGTGTGTGATCGTTTGTGCTTCGTTTGGGTGACAGCGTGAATGTGTGCGTAAATGCTTGTATGTCAGTTTTTCTCCACCTAGACTTGCTTATCATTTGTCTATTGTACAAATCTCTTGCGGAAATTATGAAGAGTAGCTGGTTTAAATAAATACACTACATAGATGATTGTTGCTGTTATTGTTAATTTTGTTCATCCCACTTTCTTGGTAAGCCCTGACGTACATACACACATACACACAAGTATACACACCTGTACTCACATAAAGACATACACCCGACAGACTTGTTCAAAGTTTCCGCCTGCCAAACTTTATTTACGAGCAGCTGTCTCAGTGTGCTGAGGAACCCCACTCAAATGATGCAGAAACAAATTAATATATTTACATACATAATTAATGGTGTGTTTGTATGTATGTGTTTTTATAAGTGTAAGTCTGCTAAATGGCCGATTTCATTGTTGAACAGTATTTGTTATTTTGATAAGTAAAACATATGAGTTCCTCTGCATCAGAAAACCACGTTTCAAAAATGCCTACTAAAATTCATTTACTGCTATATTCTAGATAACTTTTAATTTGCGAAAAAGTAATTCTTTATTCTACCAGGGACAAAAATATTTCCGAACGAGATTGTCAGTAATTTTAGAACAAGTGGTGATATCTATGATTTGTTCATGGACTTAAGTATTAACTTCGTTTCCTACAATAATACAAGGTATTCGAAGTAAATTTCATAGCTTTCACAATATCACATTCCATAGCAAAAATATTTAAAAGGGAAAAAATAGGAATATCAACTAGGTTGTGGTTGGAAGATGATAGCCCTCAGCTTCCACCACGGCCTGAAGACAGCTCAGGAACATGGCATGTGCCTTTTTTCACTGTATCCCTGGGAAGATCTTCAAATAATTTGATCTTGGCTATCGGCTTGGCCTTAGTGTATCATGCAGAATGGTTGGTGTTTTACTCAGCTGTGCCCCTCACGTAGTAACCTAAAGGAGTACAATCGGAGGAATTCGCAGGCCAGAAATTGGGGCCGGTGAAATCGTAGAAATTCTCTGACAGTCACTTCTGATGCTTTCCGGAGGCATGGCAAGGAGACGAATCCTGCTGCTACATATAAGGCCTTCCAACAGTAACTCTCTCCATTTTGGGTTTGATACACAGTCTCTAGCAGCTTCAAATAACCGTCTGAATTTAGCCTAAGACCCTGTGCAAAGATGTCGGGTGATGTCCGGCGTGTGAATGGTGTTAGAGCCCCTGCTGTGTCCTTTCCTGCTGGCCATGACTCGCTTGTCTCCTTCGCAGCTGTTTATGTCACGCTTTACAGCCTTTACAATATTCACAAAGTATTGTGCTGCAGTCATGATGTCGGCCTTCTAGCTGTAACCCTCTGGAGAGGGTTGCAGCTGTATTGACCACAATCTCTAGCAGCCTTACGTAGTCGTCTGAATTTCACGTAAAGCTCTGTTCAAAGATGTGGGGCAGCCTCATGTCACACTCATGAAGGCACACCCAAAGACCATCGCAGTTTGAGTAAACTTGTTTTCTATATTGTCCATTTTACGAAGAAACTCCAATCAATGTGATTTCAAATAACCTTTGTCTCTTCCTACCATATATATGTGACTTTTGAAAATATATTAAACCCAAATAGCCTGATTCAGATGTTCGTCAAAACAAATCTTTATCGTTCAAAAAGGATGTAGGTAGTGTCCATTACAATTTTCAGAAACTTCGAAACTGATGGAATAGAGAGAGAGAGAGAGAGAGAGAGAGAGAGAGAGAGAGAGAGAGAGAGAGAGAGAGAGAGGGAGAGAGAGAGAGAAATAGAGAGAGAGAGAAATAGAGAGAGAGAGAAATAGAGAGAGAGAGAAATAGAGAGAGAGAGAAATAGAGAGAGAGAGAGAAAGATATAATAAACTGAATACGTGACTTGAATACTTGTAACAAAATGAATTCTACTAAATGCATCCAAGGGTGAGGTAATGGTATTAAACCGGTCGATGGATTAAACCTTACACGGTAAGATTCGAACTCAAAACCTCGAAAAACTTGAATAAATGCTGAAAGTTATTCTGTTTGACGCTCTAACGATTCTAGATTCTGACAGTCCATTGCTGGTAATTACTTTATCGACACCAGGAAGATGAAAGTGGGACCCTGAATGAATGCCGCAAGTCATTTTGTCAGACACTGAAATGCTTCAATTAATTCGCCTTTCAGTAAGTTTTCTCCACTAGAGTTTTTAAACCTGGTAACAAGAGTCAAATATAATCAAATATAAATGCATTCTTTAATAGCTCATTTTATATTTTTGTAAGTTTGTAGCTGTTTTGTATTTCTACTCTCGTCAGAAGTATTCGCAGATATATACCACCATGGATAATTGCATTATATACCAGTGCCTAGAACTAGTTACTAGGAATAATGAATAAAACCAATAAACAAATTTCTATGGTATTGTTCCCATAATTAAAAATTATATTTGTTCCCCATACTTTCGACTGGTCTAACTCAGGAATCAATGTTATTCACAAATTTACTTCTCACATTTTGTATGTGATTATTTTGGTTTCTAACTTCCACGCAACACCTATTCTGATAAGTGAATTGGTTGCTGGCGGAAATTTTCAAGTATCCCTCAAGTCTGAACAAAGGCACTAAGTTCCACCTCACCTCATGAAAGTAAGGTTGGTCATGGCCGAAGAAAACTCCGATCATAGATCTGCTGTGTCAGGTTCGACCTGGGCGAAACAACAAAAACAACAAGCGTTTATATTTTTGAACCCAGAGAGAGGATAGAAAAGTTACCTCTAGCAGGATTTGAACTCACTATGTAAAAGGATTGAGTACAATGCTACATGGAAAGCAGCATGAATAGCTACGAATTCTGCCACTCCATTACCTTTAATGAACGTGATAATCGTCGATCAAATCATGTGAAATATGATGTTTCTGATCAAAACGGAACAAAGAAAAATGCATTTGGTTTCGAAGGAAAAAATAGCTAACAACTCCACCGATTACACATAAATATTAGAATAGTTTGAATCCTATTATCATCATTTTGCAGGTTGCATGAAACACATCGTGTAAATATAACGTAGCAGTTAAAATTATAAAAAAAAAGCAGTTGGTGATTTACGGAGATCTGCGAACATTAAACAGAGTTGTTAAGTCATATTTTATAGCAATTCTTTTGTTGTAGAAGCAAACAACTGAAACAAATTCTCATTAATTATAGAATAGAAAGGTTTAGCATGTAAAAAATATTTTAATGGCTCAGCTTAATTTGTGAGTATAGTTATAGCTGGATCGTTAAGAAGTTAGCAATCACGTGGTCTGGGATTTGATGCCTAACCCCCGCAGCTTGGTCGTGTGTCTTCTGTTATAAATTTGTAATTGAAATTTGGCTGACAGAAACTCACCGGAAGTTTGCCGGATGAGATTTATCTCTTCTTAGGTGATGCAAACAATTAGTCACCATGTTTTATACCGTATTCAGAACACTGGGTGATTTTAGCGTGGTTAGAGGATCATTCATTTAGAAGTACGTTCCCATTTCCAGTCTCAGAGCCGCAGTAAATAATATTTATGGGGCGACGCATCTCTTCTTGACTAATCTATTCAGAACTAAGTTTATTAATTAACTTTAGTGTTTAAGCTATAATATGACAAAGCCTTCAACATGAAAAGTATGGAGCTCATATTTATTGAGTACTTATTATGATGGGGGAACTTGGGAGAATCAGTTGAACTATGGACAGAATAACACACGGATCTAGTTATACCTTTTTGAGAAGTACCATTCGAGAACCAGCTCTGTGTAAACGATTATATCCACTGCCAGTAACCAAATTTTACCTGTACATGTTCTGAAATCCCTGTAGTCGTTAATGAGCATTTCATATACGATATTGAGACAGAAATAGCTATTTTTGTTTCCTTTTCCTGAGATTAATATTATTTTATAAGAAAAGATTTGGCCGTTATGTGTGTGTGTGTGTGTGTGTGTGTGTGTGTGTGTGTGTACCCGCGCGTGTATACACACATATACATATATATATACACACATATGTATATATATATATATACACACATATGTATATAATTCCTCTCCTTCATTTAACAAAAACTTCTACGCCACAAACGCATTCTATAGGAAAAATATCATTTTTGTTACGTAACCCCAGAATCTATCCAGACAAGTTTTGCCATCCGTGTGTACACAGCTAGTATCCATATGTGTAAGTCATATATAAATAGAACTAAAATGTAACCCTGAAAAAATTCAGCCTATGAAGTGTATAGAATCTGCAGACTATATGATTGTGAAATGGAAGATACTTTACAAAATCATATATTTTCGGTATATTTCAGTTAGACAATTGGAATTATCTACTGTCATCCGATTGAAATTATCTAGCAAAGAGTTACTCATCATAGCAACTTACAGACTTAAGCTCATTCATACATAAATACATACAGTAATTAAGTACGTACATATATATGTATATATATATGCACACACGCAGACACACAAGCGCAGCCACACACGCATACACATAATATAACCGAAAATATCTAAGTGAACTTTGATAAATGAATTTCAGACCCCGCCTCACACACACACACACAGTATAATGGAACTAGACCAAAAATGCCTACAGACAGAGTATCAACAAGGACATTTCTTTTTATGTATAACATCAAACAAATACACTACTACAACTCTGGTAATTAATACGCCCTGTTTCTACAATGTCTGCACTTATCAACTGAAAATTATTTCCTAAACTATTAAAACTTTCCAGAACCTGTAACAATCTTCCGGTTTCACCTCACTAGAAATTTCATTTTTACTTTTGTATCTACATATATAGTAGGAATTTACAAAAAGAAAACAAACAATATATATATATATATATATATATATATATGTGTGTGTGTGTGTGTGTGTGTGTGTGTGTATGTGTGTGTATGTGTGTGTGTATATACATACATGCATACATACATACATACATACATTCATACATATATACATGCATATATGGGTACAGGACATCACCAACGGTTCAGACAACATGAAATACGTAAACAAACGGGTTAAATACATAAACAAGAGGACAATAGTGAACACTGTGAGAAATATTTTTTTGAAAAGCGAAACCGTAGAAGAGGTCGAGAAAACCGTCAGATCCTTTGAACGTCCGTGCAGGAAAAGAAAGATGGATGATGGTCACCTGTGAGCAAAGAGAGCGAGAGATAGAGAAAAAGAGAAAGAGGGGAGGGTCCTTTCTCTGTGATTACTTGTCCTGTTCTCCGTTTTTTTTCTCGTTTATGTATTTGACACGCTGGTTTGCTTATTTCATGTTGTTTGAACTGTTGGTGATGTCTTGTACCCCCCACTAGCAGCTAAGCTTTGTTTCACCCGGTTATTTTGGATGATGTGGCTATAAAACTTGCTTTGTGTAAGCATTCGACTTGTTTGGGCACGATTACATTGAAAAACAATTTTAGAATTACTCTTTTCTGTCAAAACGCTAAAAATAACTGACTAACAAAAAAACAATAACCAAGATTCAACCAAATCAAAAAATAAACCCAAATACTAACCGAACAATGATGAACCATTCCACTTCCATTGCACGCGCACACGCACACACGCACACAAACACGCAGATACACACTCATTCACAAACCCTACCTTTTGCATGCACATATATTCACACAGAGTTGAAACGCTGTTTGATTTATTTTTTCAGCATACAATTTTCATAATCCTACTATCAAGTATGATATCACCCCTTCCTTCCTTATTCATCTATCACCCCTTCCTTTCTCATTCATAAACACAAGAGTATTATTATAGTATATTATCTCGGTAATCACGGAAGCTATGAAAAAAATACAAAGCCCAGCATCACCACCAGATCATTCTACACATCTGTGCAATTTTTCGCGCAATTCCACCCAGCCGCTTGACCGTGAATCCCATGTCAAATTTATATATACATATATATATATATATATATATATATATGGAAAAAAAGTCAAGGTAGAAAATGCTAAAATAATTTTATAAAAAACATTTCAGTACCGGTTTCTGCCACTGAGACTTTTTCAACTGTAAGTATGGAAAGCAATTAAATTTAAATGTTTTCCATACTCTAACTTACTAGACGCAAAGAGACCAATATCAATTTCAAGCGATGGTGGGGGACGAACACAAAGAAGCGGATGCACGCACACACGTACACATATATAACGCATACACACGCGCATACGTATAGATAGATAGATAGATAGATAGATAGATAGATAGATAGATAGATAGATAGATAGATACATACATACATACATACGTACATAGCCGCACGCACATACCTGTACAAACACTTGCGTGCGCACACGCGGCATACTTCTACGCAGTTCTACACTTACAGAGCATTGGTTGATCTGGAATATACAAAAAGTCCCTTGCCTAAGGTACCACGCAGGAGGACTGAATCGGAAACCAGATGGTTGTAAAGTGAACCACTTAACCATGCATCGTTTTGCATATATGTATAATGCCCATATACTGTTGTACTTATAGTATATCTGAATAAAAACATTGAGAAAGCCGACTGAAGTATCAATAAATGTGATATTTAAAAGAAAGACCTACTTTTATCAAATGATAATGAGATATAAGTGAGCAGGATAATTGCTATAATCTTATATTTAAGTAATAGTACATCTATCCTGTCAGTATACTTTAAAGATAAGAAATTTACAACGTTTATTTATTATAATTACACAGAATTTCACCTCCTACAAGACATACAAAGCAAAATATTCGTATTATTTCTATTAAATTGAATTAAAGTAACATTTTTTTATCTGTTTTGCCAGAGATTGTAATTTAATAGAAAGATGCTTTTTTTTTAAAAAGAAGTATGTATTAAAATTTTTTTTTAAATAGCTGTTTTGGAGGAAAGAAATAGCTTGGAATTGAATATACAATTTTTTGCTTGTTGTTTTGTCTGAAAGTCAGCCTGAGCGCTCAGACATTTTGTAGAAAAAGCTGCAGCAGTGATATTAAGGTCCGTTTTAGACACACTGAATCACATATTACAATATACCATGTATCCTTTAAAAAAGAAAAACAAAAAGACAGAGGGATGTAATATGAAGGAGACCTGAATGCTTTTCCAACTGAGTTCAGCGACCATGCAAATGCTCTTTCGTTGAATGCGCATCTGATAAAATTATTGTTATTCTTTAGCTTTTGGTCAGCAGTTTTTTATGTAGATGTTATGATCAGAGACGTACAAGTGATGACCATCTCGCTAAGTAAGTTACTTTTAAGTGAATGTCTGATTACATTATCTAATGTATCATTTCTTTTTCAAGACACTGGGTATAATTTAATGGAGAGTTGGTTGCTATTTCTGACAAGTTAAACGAACACACAGAGGGTATCGCTTTGGCTTGTCTAACTCGCCCAGTCATGAGCACTTAAACGTGCTGCTATTTTTATGACTGCCAAGTTTGCAATAATGCAAACGTTATACTTAACAGACAAGATAACAGTGGAAATCTGTAGCAAGATACTTTGATATGTAAATACGTTTTCTTCTGATAAACTACATAAGAACCACAACGGCGTGCTTCTAAGTTTGCAGACGAATGCACATGTGAATTCAAAAAGCTAAAGAAGTGATATAAACATAAAGTTTACGTTTTTCCGATAAGATCTACTTCTTTTCAGACGTAAATCCTTAAATATTTCGAAGATAAACATTGTAACACATAATCTAGACATCAAAATTTAA
>NC_068982.1:113289481-113289966 GCF_001194135.2 Octopus bimaculoides
ATATATACCTTTCTAAAATTAGACAACATTTTTCAGTTCTAAGGGTGAACATTCCCAATAACTGTTACTTATGATAATGAGAACCATTGAGGATGCATCTACTGATCACTCGGTTTGAAAGAAATATCAGTCATACCTCTCTCAACGGACACCCCTTCGACTTTAAACAGGAAACGAGTACATTATATATTGTCATCTAATATGAAAACAAAGAGAAGGTTGAAGGCTGAAATACATACGATCTCGCATCCACACGATCTCGGATAACAAATAGGTATATAACAACAAAATAAACAACTAGTAATATGAATTTCACAATAATATACACGTGCACACATTTGTATATGCTTGATGGATTATCTGCCTCTGCCTATATAAATACATCATACCATATACATATATATATATATGTATGTATGTACAAACACACACATGTATTTATGTATGTAAGTATATGTGTGTGTATGTATATGTATATATATATA
>NC_068982.1:113290915-113292149 GCF_001194135.2 Octopus bimaculoides
TCTCTCTCTCTCTCTCTCTCTCTCTCTCTCTCTCTCTCTCTCTCTTCCTCTCTCTCTTTCTCTCTCTCTCTCGCTCTCTCTTTTTCATTTATTCTCGTATATACAAATACACACACATGAGTATATAAATGTATATTATAAAATATATATAATTATAAATAGATGTACATTCTTCGTACCTATCTGTTTATTTATCAGTATATCGCTCTCTGTCTCTCTTACTCTTTTATGTATACATACATACACACACATACGAGCACATATGTGTGTGTGCGTATGTATGTATGTATGTATCTATGCATACGTACATATACATAGAAATATTCTATATGTACAGTTTGTCAAACGTATCAGAACATATTTTTATACAGCTACGCACATTATTTATGCTCATGTGTGTACATACGCACGAACAAACACTTATTGTACGTGTGTGTGAATATCCTATGTGAGTATGCATGTGTGTGCGTGTCTGTATTTGTGTTTAATATTGAAATCAGTCTGATATACTTATAAGTGTAAGAACAGTAAGCATGATACACTTCCGGATTGGGACTTTTATAGGTACCTTCACTGCTAGAGCTAAGATAAGACATTTGCTGTGCTGATGAGGCCATTGAGGAAGAATCACGTATGTAGTATTACTCTGATATCTCAAGACTATAAGCCAGCCTTTTATATAATGGCATACCAAATTTGAAGAATTTTTCATTTTCAGATTATCTCCTCTTTTTATTCGAGTTGCTCTTAAATTTCTTTCAGTAATTGTGACACATTTTGAGGCAGAGTCTATTCTAACAGACAGGCAGAGAGATAGACAGACAGGCAGATTGACAGGCAGATAGACAGACAGATATATAGATAGATGCCATATTGTGAATTATTTAATTGAAACTGTTTTGGCATTCGCTAGACAGAAATACAGTGTAGCTTGTATTGAGACAATACAATATAGAAATGACATATTTCGATTTTTGTCTGTATATTTTAACCCACTTCATTATTTTTCATTACTAGTTATCTATTGTACGAGTGTATAATTTTCCTTCATTTCACTTTTACATTCCATGGCTAGATCACACGAGGAGAATATAATACAGGTTGTTATTAAACTACTGAAATAACAATGATTACGTTCGTTACACACCCTGTGCCCTGGCATTAATCCTCATAACTCTTGGTAACTATTGATCTCATATGCATCCATATGCATTATATATATATATATATATAT
>NC_068982.1:113293259-113295897 GCF_001194135.2 Octopus bimaculoides
ATATATATATATATATATATATATAGGAGGTCTGATCAGTAAATATCCAGACTGTTACCATAGTAACGAAGTTACAGCACGCAGAGTAAAGCCGCTTGGCACAGATAGACCTTAACCTCTGCTGTGCATGCGCACTAAGTTTTATCGTTTTAGCTTACTTCTATTGTTTACAGCAGTACTTGGAAAGAAAGTGTGTAGCGTGTGATCGTCGCATTGACAATGACAGAGTAAGTTGAGCAGAGAATCTGCATTAAATTTTGCCAAAAGGTTGACGATACCTGCTCAGAAGCTTACGCAAATTTTTTAAAAAGTTTTCATCGTTCTCAACACAGTGAAGGAGATTTGTGCAACTGAAACCCGAGTGTCTTTTTGGTCAACCAAAAACAGTTTTTGCAGACACACGTCTCAAACCCAAATCTTCATTGATAATGGACTGAACTAAATCGTAATTAATCTGTACATACTCTGATAACTCACAGATGATGATTTGACAATTTTCCCTCACAGCTGCATGCACATCTGCGATGCTATTTTTTTTCAGTTCTACTGGTTGCGAGTCTTCCAGAACGTTCGTCAATATCGACATTTTTCGGCCATCTTGGAAACGTCTGAACCACTCTTATACTTGTGTGTGGCTCATACAATTCTCTCCATACACTTTCTGCAACTTTACGTAGATTTCTGAGCTGGTATCGCCAAGATAACTTTCCCTGTCAAGGTCAATGCAACAATCACATGCTACATATCTTCTTTCCAAGCACTGCTGTGCATTCAAACAGAATCCAAGGCCAATCTATGTCAAGCGGCATCACTCTGCGTGATTTAGCTTCATTACTATGGCAACAGTCCGGATACTTATTGATCAGACCTCGTATATGTATGTGTGAGAATGTATATATACGTATGTATGCGTGTGTACAAATATATATATATATATATATATATATATATATATATATCGTTTTTGTATTTATCCAGTGCGTATATTTATTATTGGTGTAATGACCCTACCAATATATAATAATATATATATAAATATAGCTATGCTGACGACACATAAGTCGTACAACAGTCAAGGAACCTCCTGGTGCAAATCTTCTACAGAAAGGCCTAGATGCCATGCATAAATGGGCTGAGGAGGACAACATTCAATTTAATGCAGGCAAATTCTAACTCACTCTGCTACCAGCTAATTGCTGCTCAGAACCCGCAAAAACGATATTTTGGACCAAAATTAGCGGCAATCCCAGAATCACATACGGTGCATGATCTCGGGATTGATACGAGCAATGATGTCTTGTCATACTAATTTTGGTCCAAAATATCGTCTTTGCGGGTTCTGAGCAGCAATTAGCTGGTAGCAGAGTGAGTTAGAATTTGCCTGCATTCAATTGAATGTTGTTCTCCTCAGCCCATTTATGTATGGCATCTAGGTCTTTCTGTAGAAGATTTGCACCAGAAGGTTCCTTGACTGTTGTACGACTTATGTGTCGTCAGCATAGCTATATTTATATATATATCACCAAGAGATGGCAGTGTGCAGGCGAATGGCCGGGTGGGTTCTGAGAACCTTCAGAATAAGGGACCAGAAAATTATGCTGGGCCTGTGAAGGACATTCGTCCTCAGCCGTCTGGACTACTGCTGCTTTCAACTTTGCTCACCCTACAGTCTCAGATTAATAACGGAACTTGAGGCAGTTCAGCAATGTTACACAAGGAAGATTACATCACTGGAACAGCTGAGCTACTGGGAGAGACTGAATGAGTTACAGCTCTACTCTCTGAAGCGAAGACGACAGAGGTGTGCGGTATGGAAGATCCTGGAGGGGTTGGGGCCAAACCTCGAAACTGAGAGCTATATCAAACCTCGAACTGGACAACACTGTCCTGTTTCAAAGGTCCCAGCTGTTCCATCTAGTGTGAGAACCATGTTCTGCAATAGCTTGAAATTCAAAGGTCCACAGCTATTTAACGCCTTGCCAAAACATCTGAGGGATCTTCATGGAGTGAGGGTAGACGTTTTTAAGAAAAACAACTTGACCCCTTACTATCCAAAGTCCCAGATGAACCAATATCAAGGCAGGAAACTCAAAAGAGGGCAGCAGTGTCGAACTCCCTTCTTCACCAAACGCCAATCACAGCCTTAGGGTTGAAACGTATAAAAGAATGAAAGAATAAAAGAAAAAAATATGTGTGGTTATGTGTATGTGTGTGTAGCAAATATGCATAGAAAATTTTATCGTAAACATATCTGGGTATTAATAGGGAAGTATACGTGAGCCGAGCTTTTTTTCCCTACGTGTTTTTGTATGTATATTTGTGCGTACGCGTGATAATATTCATGTAAATATATAAGTAATAATATATGAAGACGAATGAATGTTGACTATTGATTAGCGATAAATAAATAAAAATCTCCAGAAACAACTCTCCTGTGACATTATATTAGTCTAGTTCTGTTATACAGGAGACATTTTGTTCTTCACATTTGCCGATGAGCCGAAATAGACGGAGAGACACCAATCATTTATTCATTGCTAGTAGTCAGCCAGGTGTCTCAAAATTACACTCTCAAACGTAATCAATTTTGGGGAATATATATATATATATATATATATATATATATATATATATATAT
>NC_068982.1:113296123-113297359 GCF_001194135.2 Octopus bimaculoides
ATATATATATATATATATATATATACATCTACACATATTTGTATACATACATATATATACATGCACATATACAGTATATGTGATGCGTGTGTATGTGTGTGTGTACATATACATACATGTATGTACGTGCATATGTATGTATGTTACAGTTCTTCCATTTTATAACCTTGTTAATAGTAAAGAAATGTACAGATTTCCGTTCGATATTTTCTTTACATACACCTTCATGAACATGTGTGTGTGTGTGTTGTGTGTGTGTGAGTGTGTGTGTGTATTTATGTATGTATGTATGTATGTGTGCATATATATATACATGCATGTATATGTATATATATGTGTGTGTATGTATGTTTATGAATACGTATACGTATATATGTGTGTGAGGGCGTGCATGGATGTGTGTGCGTGCGTGTACACGCGTGTGTATTTTTAAATATGTGTGTTTTTAAATAACAATGTATTATTTCGGAGATTCATAACACAGAAATGAAATACTGAAAAATTAATAATAAATAACCATGTTCCTCATTATTAACTCTACATTATTATGTGCATATTCATACATGCATATATATACATACACACATGCATATATATACATACACACATGCATATATAAATATATGTATATACTGATGTGAAAGTCAAGTCGAGGCCCCTGGCAATAGACGTAAAAATTTTACATTATCATGTCTCATACTTTACTGATTGCAGCGGGATCTTTTCAGTGACACATGTACTAGACATTTCAGAGTTTCACACGTACACACACGCACACACGGACGCACCCTGCCACATACACATACACGCACAGGCCACTATGCCTCCCTCATATAATATAAATTGCGTTCTTTGTTAATTTGAACTTTTTTGTAAAAAAACATTTTTTTTGATAATATGGTGTTTTGTTGTAAATGTTTGTTACCTTTCTAACGGTCATTCTCTCTGTCTTTTTCTTTATCTATCCTCTGCCCCTCTCTCTCTCTCTCTCTCTCTCTCTCTCTCTCTCTTCATTACAAATCTCACACACACATACATATACACACTCGCACACACACACAAGCGCGCACACACACACACTCATACATACGTGTGTGTGTGAAATAAATCTATTTTTACCAAGGTATTTGAAGTGGATAAAGCTACAAAAAATACCTTGTTCAATACTGTAGAACTCGAACCCATATCTTCTGTGAATATGACAGACGACGCTGTGTGTGTGTATATATATATATA